>NC_056734.1:271800347-271825347 GCF_019279795.1 Protopterus annectens
CCTTATCTCTAGGGAACAGATCATCACTGTCCTCTCAAAGGCAAAAGATACAGCCTCCATGGGACCCAATAACAATCCCAGGCTACATCCTACAGGAAGTCAGGCATGAACTTGCTGCACCATTTGGCACCTTATTCAACCAAACCCTAAGTACCAGCTTTGTTCCAACTGAGCTGCTGTCATCCCTTTACACAAAGGTGAAGTGTCCACCGATCCAGGAAATTATAGACCCATTAACTTAATTAGTCTGATCTGCAAGGCCATGAAATGGATTCATGGACCTCATTAACAGAGACATTGGCAACCTCCAAACACTCGACCTTACACAGCATGGCTTTGTCAAGGGGAGGTCGTGTCTGTTAAATTTGTTTGACTTCTTTGAGATGGTCATCAAAGCCATGGGTGAGGGGAAGACGGTGTACACCACATACCTTGACCTGGCCAAAGCCTTTGACACCATTCCCAACTGAGCCATAATAGATAAACTCCCTCAACTAGGCATCAAGCCATATGTTACCAGATGGGTAGCAAATATTGATAAATTTGTCCAAATAGTTAACCATACTAAGAAAACGCTGTAAGGCTTGGACATTGTCCAGTGCTGACATCTCATAAACTGCTGCTTGCTTGAAAGGGTCTGGTCGTAAGCCTGTACTGGTCAATAAACGACCTTCATAAGTAACTTCTGGTAGTCTGAATTTACATTTCAGAGGGTTAAGCTTCAGGTTCACTTCACACGCTCTGTCCAGAACTTTCCTGAGGTTTCTATCATGCTCTGCTTCACCATTGCCTTCAGCTAGTAAATAATCTACTATTATTGCACACTGATAGCCCGAAAAAAATTGCTCCATTGCACTCTGAAAGACTTCATTTGCAGAATTTATTCCAAAAAGGCATCCTGAGGAATCTGCATATACCAAATGGGGTACCAAATGTAGTCAGTAGTGAAGATTTGCAATCAAGCATTACTTGCTAAAATGAACTCTTTGCATCTAAGACAGAAAAAACAGTGGCATTTGGCATGAAGGTGGCAATCTCCTCAACTGTGCACATAGGATAATGAGGTATCTTTAATTTTTTGTGTGACCTTTCTTAATAACTGAGTAAGCCTTGCTTGATTTACAAAACTTTTGAAAGTGGTTCCATTTTTTACACTTGTAGCATTGTTGACCAAATGCTAAGCACTTCTCTCTTTTAGACTCATGGTTGGCTCCACAATTGCGACAGTTAACAATAGGACTTGACTTGGGTTTTGCTGACTCACCCTTGTACTGCACTGAGCATGTCCTTTTTATTGAGCTAGTCTTGGAACTTGCTAGAAAGTTACAGCTCCTTCCAGGGAATCCCACAGAGGTTGCAGCTGCCATGTGCTTAGGCCTGATTCTACTTACCAAGTGTTGCATGCTGTCTATGTTTGCTCTAGAGGTTGCTGAAACCCTGCTCTTATCACTTGCAAGCATACTTGTCTGCCTTTTTGTGAGCTCATGGATTTGACAAATCTCTATGGCTTTGCTTAACTTTAAATCCCTGTCACGAAGCAAAATCTTTCTCACTGCAGCATTATTAACACCACACACAAGCTTGTCCTTTATTAACTCATCTTTAAAATCACAAAATCTGCTCAGTTGAGCCTTATTTCTCAAGTCAGTAATATATGTTGCAAAAGTTTCACTTGGCATCTGTTCTCTCATATAAAATAAGTGGCTCTCTAATGTACATTTGTCTGGGGGGTTGCACATTTCTCTAAATTTACATTTCATGCACTCAGGGTCCTCCCTTGATTCAGCTGGTACAACAATATGGTGGTTCCCCCTCTCCTGTATATTCTTCTGGTGCATACAGAAATGAATGCTCTCTTTCAATGGCTTCTGACCCAGCTAAGTTAAGCAAAATAAATGCCCTTGTATGTGGACCTTTGTCAGAAAAAGCTGCTTGTATGAAAATATTGTATTCCTGCTCAGATACTCTCCAGTTCTCTGCTATATTATGATCAAAAACAATTGGAGTGGGTCTGCAAAATGCCTCTGCCATATCAACCCACAGTAGTGAAGGTGCTTGGAATTATGTATGAACATACACACATATAAATATGCCAGAACGTTATGCCAGAACTTGTAATTATGCCCAACAGCACAACAGACTCTGAAATAACTGCACTTTGCCAAATAAGTCTCCATAGCACAAAAACACTTTAAAATCGCTGTACTTTATGAAACCATTCCTTAGTGTAAGAAATACTTCAAAATGACTGTACTTTGCAAATAAACTGTACACAGCAGAAAAAGCTCAGGGTAAGAAACACTTTGAAATTAATGTGCTTTTCAAATAAACTACACAGCATAGAAACTCTTCGAAATGGCTCTACTTTGTGAAATAACTCTGTACAGTCTAAGACTTTGAAATGGCTGCACTCTGTGAATAAATGCACACCACACAAAAAACTTTTCAAAATAGCTGTACTCTGACTGCACTTTGTAATATAACTGTACTTTGCACACAGCAAACTCTTTGAAATAATTGGAGAGTTATGAAGCACACATGCTGCAAACACGTTGTACACTCTGAGATACTTTGAATAACTCTAGTTATGCTTTGAATGGCTTCTGTCAAAGTGAAATAGTAGTATATGTGCAAACACAGTCTTTCACTAAAATACATGCAGTCATCTTGCTGTTTAAGCTTATTTTGCCCTTTCATTGTACTTGGTATGCCCTTTTAACCTCTTATATGCTCATTATACTTTTCTTGTGCTCATTTTACTTTAAACATGCTCATTATGCAAACTGGAGGGAATTCTGAGCCCCATATGAATATTTCTGCTAGTTTTATCAAATATCTTGATTTTGAATATTTTATTAAATTAATAATGCATTTTATGCCTCACAAATGCTCTGTTTCATTTTCTTTGCAAAATAAATAATTTGTGCAAGTTCTGGTTACCTTAAGTAATTTCTGGCCCTTTTTTGATCATTTGAGCTCTGTTACACTCAGCCAGCTCAATCTGCCTTCACCTTCAACTCTGCACCTCAAGGCTTGAAGAAGTTGCTCTCTTAATCCTGGTTCTGACACCATGTTGCTTGTCTGGTCAGGATAAAACAGATGGGTGGTTGTGGGTTCAGTTCAAGCAGCTTTATTACACACAAACACATCAAGAATGAGGCATTGTAACTTAAACTTAAATAAACCTATAAACAGACGGACTACCACACTCATACATGTTAACACTCTGGCTGTTCTCTCAAAATGGCACTGCTGCCTGCACGTGCTCACTATTTATATGCACGTGCCTACATCTAGAAATGCTTCTTAAAGGTACATGCACACTCACTGTTCTACAGAGCTCATTCTGAATCCACTGCTGTCTGGCCTCCACTGGACATCTCCCTTAGGTTGAATGAAGAATCCGAGGACTGGCTGTTACTCATGCCAACTCTTCTTGTTACCTAGTTACAGGCCAACAAAGAACTGCTTACTTGCACGTCCACTGACTTGTGCATACATCTGTTATAGATGTTGAGGGAGAACTACTGCTGATTATATCTGAAGAGCCTAAGGGGATTCTGAAAATTTTAGTCAGTGAAGAGGTGCATGGTACTCTCACTGAATCAAGGTAGGACGCTGAACCTCCTAGGGTTGCCAAGACAGATGTTCCCTTAAAAAGAAACAGAAAACAAAACATGTGGCTACTGTAACTAAGGATTCTCACAAAAAGTGGCAGGACTTTACTGCAGATCTGTTTAATGCCCAAATGGCTCGGAAACTGACATAGGGATTGTCTGCCCTGCTGCTGCTGCTGCTCCCTGGTCATTCCCTCCATATAAGAGGCCCAGGGATGTTGCTTCTGCTGAGGAGTTGGACTCAGGTTAAGAATCCTTAGCATATTCCTCGCAAATACACTCTCCTTTGGCCTTGGGATCTGATCAAGAGTACTCTTTGTTCCCTGATTCTTTGTTTGAGGAATTATCCTTTTGGGATACAGGGTCCATATGATGGAATACTTTAAATTGGATTGTTCCCAAGTATTAGGGTATAAAAGAGATATTATGAACTTTTACAAATGGACTCACCCAGACCTTCTCCAGTCTTAGCTGCCTTGTTGGACACATTAACAACAGCTTCTCAGACTCCTGACTCTCAACGCCCAGTCCCTAAGATGCTAGACATACTTTATAAGGTACCTGAGACTCATAAATACTTATATAAAGTCCATCATCTGATCCTGCTGTTGTCTGCATGTCCACAGATAAGTCATTCAAATTGCTTTCCTCTTCCAAACTTCTGCCTTCTGACAAGGATAATCATGCTATGGAGAGGTATGGGAAAAACTGTATATTTCTGGCACTTTGGCTTTAGAGCCATTAATTATCAGACCCATATGACTAGATATGTCCTGGTTCTTCTGTCCCAACTGGGATTGGGAGGCTTGACTGACATGCCTGATTTGGACACTAAGGCTTCTGCTCTCTCTCTCTCTCTTCTGAGTTCTGCCTCTCAGGTAGCTCACCATTCCACTAAATGCAGCTATGAAGCAGCTAATGCCTCCTTAGGGCATCGGCTCTGTCATGAGAAGATATTGCTGGTTGTGCCTGCAGGCTTTGCCTTTGGGTGTTAAAACTTTAGATTTTGTCTTAGATAATAATAATCTTTTTGGTAGTGCTTCTACAGAATTGTTTAAAACACTGCAGGATAAGGGCAGGGTCTTATAAGTCCTCAAGCAAATTTTTGTTTCTTCTGTACCAAAGTTCCAGAGAAACTATCGTTCGAAATCTTCCTTTGTCCATGACAGCCTAGACAACCTGCTAGGGGTAAAAGGGATTCTAACCAGATTTTCCCAGGTAAGCCTACTCAGAGTTCTACAGGCCAAAAACCTTTGCTGATGAATCTGTCTCTATCTGACATCCAGCCTCCCCTTCCACTTGGCCAGATCTCTCTGTCTTTCAGGCTAACCCTTTCCTTCCATGTTTGACAACCAATAACTACAGATGACTGGTTTCTCTCTATCATCCAACACATTTAGTTTATGGCATGGAAGCTCCTTCTTACATTTTCTTGTCTCCTTCAGCATTCTCCTTGCCAGCTTCCTCATTTTACTCTGGTTCTGCAGGATCTGGTAAAACAGGGAACCATACATCCTGTTCCCTTGTCTCAACAGGGAACAGGTTTTTATTCCATAATGTTTCTAATTCTCAGGAAGGAGGAGATGTGGAGACCCATTCTGGACCTGTCACATCTCAACACCTTTTTCAAGGTTCCTTCTTTCAGGATTTTGTCTCTTAAGACCCTTTTTCCTATTTCGCTTCCCTAGGATTTTCTTGTCTCCTTGGGTTTTAAGGATGCATGTCTCTGTATTCCCACTCACCCTCTCTTCAGGAATTGTTTGTTTCTTCCTCTCATTATCAGCTCTGTCCTTTGCCTTTTGCACTTTCTACAGCTCCAATAGTATTTACCAAATGTCTAGTAGCTGTGGTAGCTTTCTACAGACTTCAGGGAACGCAAATATTCCTTATCTGGATGACCTTTTGATTAAGGCCCCTTTAAACAGCTCCTGCTTCAGAATCTACACTTTACTATGCTTCTACTGTGCAATGTGGGATTAACTCTCAGTCTGAAAAAGTCAGTGTTGACTTTCACTGAGAGTAAAGTGTTTTGGGGTTGCAGGATTTAGACTATTCTAGTGCTGGCTTCACTTCCCCCACCTAAGGTCCTCGCTTTGACTACTTATTTCTAGTCTTATCATCTTCCAGGTCTTCCTCCAAGGGAGTTTCTCCAAGCCTTGGATTTCATGGCATCCATCATTCCTATGGTTCCTTTTGTCAAACTCCACATGAGAAAATTCCAGGGGTATATCAAGGCTGGTTGGCTCCAACACTGCCACTGTCTGGAGTTTCCAGTCCCTCCTTTACCCTGTCTCAAATTCTAACTCTATTGGTGAATTCAGTAGATCTCCCTAAATCCAGGTCTGCCTTTTCAGGTTCCTATTCCTACTCAAGAGTTATACACAGATGCTTCCAAACAAGGCCGAGGAGCTTTCTCCAGCAATCTGAAAATCCAAGGTCTCTAGTCTCATCAACAGATGCCAGACCACAACAATGTCAAAGAGATGAGAACTATAATCCTAGCTCTTCAAGCCTTTCACTCTCTTTGGATTCCAGGTCTTCTAAAGGTTTTTACAGACAATACCAGAGTGACGTGATACATCAACAAGTAGGGGGGAACCAAATCTTATCTTCTTTACAGGCTGGACTTTCAGCACTGGGATTTTGCAGTCCACCTTCATTTGGCTCTTTGGGTGGTTTACATCTCTCCAGAGCATAATCTAGTTGCAGACTCTTTAAGCAGGTCCAGGACACATCCTCATGAATGGATGTTTTGCAAGGTGACTCTGAACATTGTACATTGGTAGGGTACTCCTCAAGTAGATCTTTTGCCTCCCCTCAGAACAGACACATTCTCAGTTTTGTTCCAGAGTTCCAAGTCTACTGGCTTAGAAAGTGGGCGCCATGTCTTTTTCTTAGAAGGGAATGTTCCTGTATGCCTCTCCCCCCTCTTTGCCTACTTCCCAGGATCTTGCACAAGGTCATGTTGGACACTCCCAGAATCTTCATGTGGGACACTACCAAAATCTTGCTGGTGACTCCCTTTCGGCCAATATAGCACTGATCCCTCTTTATTTTCACCTGGCCAGGAGAAATCTTCAAAAGTTAGCTCACAGGATGGATCCTGTCACACAAGACAAGGGGTCTGTCATTCACCCTCTCTTGTCCACAATTCAACTGACGCTGTGGGTGACAAAGTTTTGATTCCTTTCAGGCACCAATTTTTTCAGGACATGCTCCAGATTTTGCAGGAGTTTCAGTCCTCAGTACTCTATCCTAGGTATAAAAACACTGCAACAGTGAGAAGTAGGACACCCACTGCTATGGTAAGATCTTACACAATTGTACTTTTCCTACACCATTGCCTTTACCTAGCCTTATTTGCTTGTTTGGCTACTTCATCTTCCAGATATCCCACTTTGACTCACCTGCATCTTCTGCCCTGTCTGTGTTACCCTTCCCACAGCAACATAACATGAAAGTGACTGGATATATTATGCTCTCATGTCTGCATTTCCCACTTCATCTAATACCAAGTCATCCACTAGGAATCAGTCAATGCTATTTTGCTTGCATTCTTCTTTTGAAAATGTGTACTCACTTTTGTGATTGTGCCACTCTTTTCAGACATCCACTGACACCAATTTCCCCATACTTACACATAACAGCTTTTGGAATAACCTACAAAACTCCTGCATCCAAACTATCCTATCCATCTCAGAGTTCATGACCAAATGGTAATCCCCTCCAACTAATACCCTATCCAGCTCTCTCTTAATCTTACACAAAGTCTAAATAAATCTGCAGTTATATACCTTTTGTCTTTCTTAAGACCCTAAAACAATCTTGCTGTTAACATACGTCCCTCTGATATACAGAGGACTAAGACCTCACCTACAGTCTTTATAGCTACTTTGACCTCCACAGCATATCTTTTGTTCATCTTAAACTACTATGTCTTTCTCCCCTCCCTTCCATGCAGTGTTTCCTCAAACACATTCTATTACTTTCCTTCTCATCTTGCTATCCTTCTACCTTTTCAGCTCTACCTTTTATAACAAGATGGTGATTCCCATACATTCTCAGCTTACACATCATTGTCTTCTTCCTGATAAGATTATGTAACCCCCCCCCCATATGTCACATTACCACCCGAAATATTTTCATATCTCTCTTGCCAAAGTTCCATCCTCCCTTTTCACCCTCCAAGCCTTGTCTCTCTCCTATAAAGCTGGGCACAAAGGCCTTTGAACATAGCTGGCATCAGCACCAGTTCTCCTTCCCAACACATAGGCTGGTCTTGATGCCATCTATTCCATGCCCATCCAAGACAGCTGTTACCACCGCCTCACATCACCTCATTCTCCACCTCCCCTACCTTTACCACTCACAACCCATTTTTCTGTTTTCTACCTCAACTAACCTAATGCCCAGTCCTAATAAAGTCCTATACCAACATCTTCCCCTGCACTCCCTGCCTTTTCCTCATCACCCTGAGTTCCCTCTTTAAAATGTACTCCTTTACTCACATAGTGAGGTCCATCTAGCCTTCCTCATTCTCCTCATCCTCGAGCTGTTTACTTGTCCCAGTTCAACTCTGTCACTTAATCTTCTATTCCGCTAGTACACTCCTATAAAATTTTCACACTCCTCTACTTATCAGTTTCTTCTCCCTTAGCTCTCAAACAGGTTTTATCCTTTTCCCACAACCTTTTCTATGTCAATAATTACACAGCCATGACTAAAGTTGTCCTCACGTCTCCATTATCCTATTAGCAGCTGAATGCTTCTAATCTATTTCTCTAACAGACTAGTTTACCTCTCTATTCACACCTGCCATTCAATTTACAAAACTTTCTCTCACAGACTGTACCCCTATACTGTGCTATGGAGATATCCATATATCATCCTCCTCCTTATAACTACTCACTGACAGACTCGTGACCATATTTCTGTAAACCTTTCCTTACCCTTTCACCTCTATGAAGCTTACCACCCCCTTTTACATTTGCAAATTGAGACCCAAATATCTTGTGGATTACAGTCTGCTGAAACAAAGTTTATATCAAATAATACAATATCATAATAGATATCCATTTCTTTTACTGACTGCTGATTTGTTTACAATTAAACTGTAGTCCTACTTCTCTGAGATATAGATGTTATAGCCAGCCCTAAGTATGATTTTTTACATTTTAAATGTACTGACATCCTTGCTTGCCTACACTTATTCATCCATCAGTTTTCCTTAACTATTAAATCATCATTCAAAGATATATCCTACCTACACAGACAGACACACATGTGTGCTCACATATGTACACAATTACACACACACACACACACACACACACACACACACACACACACCCACACACCCACACACCCACACACACACACACACACACACACACACACACACATACACACACACACACACACACATATAGATAGATAGATAGATAGATAGATAGATAGATAGATAGATAGATAGATAGATAGATAGATAGAGTTTTATGCACCTTTTCAGTTTTTTTTATTCATTTTCTAAGTAATGTTTCCCTTATATCTGTCATTACCTGTAACACATCCGCCATTGCACTCCACATTATCCTGTGATGGAAGTCCCACTGGTAAAGAGAAGTTTGCCTACAAGTACCTTTACTGCTTTAGGTGACTGTTTGCTCTGACAAGACCTGTGTGGTGGAAATGCCATTATCCAGGCAGCCATCACCAGTAGATGTTTTCATCCCAGCCTGTGTACAGGTCCATACATCAGCCTGGCATCCATGACCTTCAACAATACTGCTGTAATGGCACATGAATGCTCCCATGCACATGCCAAAATTCATTGACCGTGCTCTACTTATCGTGTTGCTTGCTAGAACTCCTGTCTCTACTAGATGACATTCATGTAAAAGTTCAAGATGCCTCCCACCCCAGTATAGCTGAAAGGTCAAACAGTCACCCCCACCTTCCTTCTCTGACTTCTCCTTTGCCCAAGTTGTTAACCAGTCCACAAAATCTGTTCACATTTGGGGCTTCATCTGTCTGTAACATGAAGCTGGTATGGCTTTAGATTTCCAACACTGAAACATTACTTAAGTAATTATCAAGGATAAGTCCTTTCTCTTTCTCCACTCCTCGTCATGCAAGGCAGCTGTCCATCCATGCTATCATACCAGACTTCCATTTTGTATTCAACTGACATTTGCATTTCACTTCAAAGAATAGATCACCCAACTGAAGCAAGTTTATCCTTAAAAGTGAAATGCAAAGGATACAACACCTGTCTGAAGCAGTTCATGGTCTCTGTTAACATAGCAGGCACCACACTTTGTGCTCTTCTCACCTACTATAACAAAAGTCTCAAAACCACATGAAAAATATAAGGAAGTAAGTGAAGTAAGTGGAGTAAGGAGGTATAAGGAATGCAAAGGTACTTGTTCACATTTAGGGATATAGGCTATCCTAGTTTTGAGCAAGGACAGAACCAAATTTTAGCTAGGAAATAAGGGAAGGTGGGTATAGACCTAGTGGATACAGGTAAGGGGTTCCAGGCCTTAGCAACATTGTAAGAGTATAGACAATGCCCTGCAGATTTCCCAGGTTTATAGACAGACAGGAGTTTTCGGTCACTGGATAACAGTGATCAACTGGGAACATAGTTGTGTTGAATGTTTTTTTTTAGTGTTGGACAGGCAGATGGATGCTGGATAATTTTATAGGTGGTAAGAAGTTGTGTATATGTTAGTTGATATAGCAGTTCTAACACATTTAGGCTTTTCAGCACTATACAGTGGTGAGTTCTGAAAGGGGTATGTGCTGCAAATTTAGCAACTTTGTTATAGCTTGTTCAAGTTTCAATTTCTGTGAAGCCTCGAGGTTAGTAAGGACGGGGGCACCATAAAGAAGAGTGGGGAGGAGATAAGTAGTGGCAAGTGTAGTTTTAGTTATATCAGTGAGAAAGTTTCTGGCTCTGTAAAGCATCCCTAGTTTTTTATTAGTTTTTTTATGCGATTTTGTATAGGCAGGTCAAAAGTAAGATTATCATCCACTATCATCCCTAATAGTTTGCTATGAGAAGTGACTTCAGTAGTTGTATTATCAAGAGCTAGGACTTTGAATTTAGTTTTTTCATGAGAGAGGGATTTAGAGAAAGAGGCAGTTTGTTTTTTTTGGGTTGAACATGAGTTGTAAGTTATTAAGCCATATTTCAGTGGCTGCTAAAGCTTCCTGAGTAATTTTTTGGAGGTGTAACATGTTGTTAGATGTGCAAATGAGAGTGGAATCATCTGTGTATTGTACTGGGGTAGCTTGTTGTGTGAACGTATAGAGTGTTTGTGAAAACGTTAAAGAGGAGAGCACCAGGGATTGAGCCTTGTGGTACACCAGTGGTGACTGAAAGGTAAGGAGAGAGTGTAGAGTGCCATTTTACTGACTGATATCTATTGGACAGCTAGCTTTTGAACCACAGAAGGGTGGGCTGAGAGAGACATAGTGAGAACATTTGAAGAAGTTTGATGTAACAAACTGTGTTAAAGGCTTTACACAAGTCCAGATGTTTGCCATTATCTCTAGCTTTATTGACAGTATCTGTATAGGTAAGAAGGGCAGTGCTAGTACTATAGGAAGGACGGAAGTCATGTTCTGCACAGGATAGAAGTTCTTCATGCAGGAGATAGTCTAGCAATGTTTTTGAATACATTTTTTCAAGTATTTTGGTGAGTGGGGTTAAGATTCTTATAGGTCTGAAGTTATTCATGTTTGTGTAGAGGGATAACATGTGGCTTTTTCCAGAGAGAGAGAACATGAGATTCTTGGATTGACCTATTTATAAGAATTGAAACAGGATAAGCAATGCTGTTGGCTGATATTTTTGGTACTCACTCGGGACGTCATCAGCTGAAGAAGAGCATGGTTTAAGTTTGTTTAATAATAGTTTTATATAGGATGTGGGCACAAGTTTGAAGGTGAAATGTGGCGATATGCAACTGTTAGGCAGAAAGCATGTTAAGTACTGCAACCTGAAAGAAGTTACAAAAGAGTTTAGTGAATTATTTATTGAATAAACCAGGGGCTGACAATGGGATGCCACTTGTTTCTGGTTTTGCAACTTTTATAAAATGTAAAAATGTAAGAGATGAGTTACTAGGGTTAGGTTTTTCTCAAAATATTCTCTTTTACTGATTTTTCATGGATTGTTTACATTCATTTCTCAAATATTTATAAGACATGATGTCTGTCTAGCATTTTGATTTTATTGCAGTTTGCTCCACAATCTTTATCTTTGCAGTATTACAGTTTTCTGTTCAGGAGCAATCCAGGTTTGCGATGCATATTTAGCTCTTAAGGTCTTTTTTTAATAGATTGTCACTTGATGTGTAGAACAATTCTCCATCATTCATGCTTGGGAGGTTGTTTATGGGGTGCCATCTGATTTGTTGTATAACATCATTTATATAATTTTTGTTAAGGTTTTTGATGCAATGATGAACCTGTGTCACTTTTTTGCAGGACAGACTGAGACTAAATAATAAATGTGGTCACTTATGGAATCAGTATTCCAGATGATCCAGTATGTTTTGGTTTTGAATACCAGAATCAAATCAAGAATACTAGTTCTTTTTGTAGCTCCATCAATCCTAGTGTGAATATTTATGACCTGGATTAGGACTTGCAGATACAAAGAAGAAGTTGTTAGGTTTGTGGTGGTCCTGTCAATATTATGATCTTCTATGTAGATATTTCTGAGCTTATATTGTCGAGCAGCCAGTGGACAGAGTTAGACAGAGTTTTCCAGTTTTCTTTTGTGAGAATGGCTATAACAACTACTCTTTTGTGAAAACTGTACTATTGAAATATATTACAACCTTGGGGTTTAAACTTGTCATCCTTAATGTGGGGTTTAGCCAGATTTCAGTGACTGTAAGTATATCTGAAGTATAACAACCTACATGGGGTTGAAGCTGATTCCCAAGAGTGCCCCTAATCTTGCAATACTGATAAATGATCTTTATACCAAATATGGTCTAATGCACACAGATGTCTCCAAAAGCGCAAGAAGAACAAATCTTTATGCTTACAGAAATGCAACATCCTCAAGTGTCTGAATAGCAGTAGAGGCATGTCTCTTAGATTATGACATCACAGTTTACAGTATGTTAGATGTACTTTGTTTGGCTATCTTACAATTATCCACGTTGTCCTAAAATTATTAATGCTAAATCTAATGTATGGAAAGATAACTGCAGAAAATGTCTCCTGGTAATAGTCTTAGGATTTCAGAACACAGATGTGTAAGATTAAGCAATATTCTCAATTCAGACCCCCAAAACACTATCTTTCTCTTTTTCCAAAGTTTGGCTTTATACAGTTCAATAACTCAAATTCCTCATACCTAAATTTCTTTGACCTGCTAGTGCCGGTAGTTAACTAGCCTGGTCAGTCTGAGTAGGGAAGCACACAGAGAGGCTTAAAGTGAGATTGTTTCATCAGCCAGAGGCCTTTTTATGAACTTAGTCATTTGGTCTTATTCTGCACTTAAGAGCTACTTTTGCTCTGCTTTTACATTAAGAAGTTCCAGGATCATCCAACTTGTGGCAGAAGGTGCTCATCTGATCTCTCTGAGTTGAGAAGTATTACAGGAAGCACAAAGTGTAGTCATCTATTGTCCAGACTGCACGGGAGATAGTTTTCAGCTTTTTTTCTGTCCACTATAAATTAGGAGCTTTTCCATGGAGCTGTTCACCATGCAGTGGTGGTTAGCAGGCACCCTGTATAGTAGCAGACTAATAAAACTACTACTTGGTACTTTAACCCATAACACAGAACACCTTTCTATGGAGTTAAGCTTAGGGCAACTTGTTAGTGCATCAAACACCATTAATATCAGATCATAGTACTAACATCTAGCCTAAACTCAAGACACCACTCAGGTGGCCCCTGTAAAATCAAGTCCCTAACCCATTATAGCCCAGCCCTAATACACATCCTGACATCATTGATTTGCAATTTCCTAATGTCTCTTTGGCCAACATGGCAGATATGGACAGCCTGAGACAATGTTAACATTTGTCTCATGTACTCAGACATCCTTTTAATCCTTAAAAAACTAACATGGTATGTGAGAGATGTACATATATAACTTCCCTGGAGGTAAAAATGTCTCTTACAAACAAGGTTGTCAAGAACTCAGACACTACATCCTTCACATATACTGCACAACACAAAAATAAACTGTCTTATGCTGAGGCACTCAAAAGAAACCTCTCCATATCTCAAAGACCCCATAAGCCATCAAATGGTAATACCTGTCCACTAAAGCATAAACCAAAAGCAATACCTAACACCACACATAAGCCTACACCCAATGATCCACCAAGAATAAAGTCCATAAGGTAAGCAAGCACGTTACCTAGTACTCTTGTTATAGAGGGTTCTATAGTATAACACATGGATGCCCCTCTCACCAGGCTGGATAAGAAAAAGATAATGTTTAATTGCCTATCTGGAGCAAGGATCTGCAATATCATCCATTCAATCAAAATCACTGCACCACAGGTACCAATATGATTCTGTCATAGCCTATGTGGGTGTAAATAACCTAATACTTACCTCAATGGACTATATGAAAGAGACATTATGGATCTCTCTTAGTATTTGTCAAAGACAGGTACGTGCCTTGCACTAACCACCATTCTACCTTTACCAAGGATCATGCCACAGTATAAACAGAAAGTTATTGATGTTAATAACTGACTTAGTTTCTGGTGCCACACCAGGGGAATTCAATATCTATCAGCATGAGAGGACATGATTAAAAGAGCATGTTGCTTTTCCAAGGATGGTCTGAACCTGTCCCCCCTGGGCTTTTGGATATTGGCTAAAACTGTATCAATCCCCTTAGAGCCTTTTTTAGGCAATGTCAAAATAGCAAAACTATCAAGATAGCAAAAAATAAATAAATAAATAAACACAACCTTTAGGTGTTACTACTCAATGCTTGGAGCCTAAACAAGAAAGTCTACACCCTACAAGCTTTCCTTACTCAGGAGAATGCAACATCTGTGCTGTCACTGAAACTTGGTTTAAAGCCACAGAAAGTACTCCTGCATTGAAAGGCTAAAGAGCCTTCCACATATTTAGTCCAACAGCACCACAGACAGGGGCTAAAGGTGGAGGTGTCTCAATCTACATTAGCAACAAATACGATTTTAATTTGGTTAAACAGGATGATGCCCTGAAGTTCATCCACAAGTTTCCAGACACAAGGTTCCTTACTATGTCCTGGCCAGCTACAGGTCACCCTCTATAACCCACAAATCTCACAACTCTTACCAAGACCTACTAGAGCCACTCACCATCCAACCAAATACTCAATTCATTGGAGAGTTTAACTACCCCCCTATAGAGTAGGAAACATACACTGCCTCTAACCCACAGGCACAGAGTTTCCTGGACTTTATCAACACAAACATCCTAGACCAGATAGTGAGCACTCCTACCAGATCATCAAACATATTGCACCTAGTACTCTCCAACAGGGAAGAACATTGCATATCCCCCATGTCATGTTCTCATTTGGTAGGGTCTGACCACAAAGCTGTCTCCCACAAAATAAAAATCAACCTAGAAAACCCAATTAAACCTGTAATAATTAGAAACTATTGTAAAGCAAACTACATGCTATTAAGTGGCAGTTCGTCAGAATTCGTGGTTATCCCAGCCCTGAGAACACAGCTACCTATGTAGAACCATTTACTGAAACACTGTACAAACTTGTAAATGTATGCATTCAGGCTGCCATACCTACCAAATGTAAGACCAGCTGTAACACTGAAAACTAACCTCAAAGGTGGAATCCTTACCATAACAGGATATATAACAAAAAAAAAGTCATGGCCAAAATCAAGAGTCAACTGTCATAGAGACAAGAGCTCTCTGATTCAACTAAACAAGAAACTAAGAAGTCTAATACATTACAAGATAGTTAGTTATGATGTCAGGATGCTCTCCTAGTCAGGAAGCTTAAAGATAACACTCAGCAGTATGCAGAATTGTTGGTAAATAGCACAACGTTCACTGACCAGGGTGGCATAGCGAATCTATCAGCTGATAAATTTAGTTCTAACTTCTCTCCCCTCCCCCCTAATACCCCCTGTGAAATCCCTTCTAACATATCCCTCCCAACTATCAACAGGTAGCTGGTACTGATGGGGCTCGCTAAGGTCAAAAACACTGCTTCAATGGGCTCCGACAAAAATCTTTGGTTGCCTTCTAAATAGCCTGATATATGACCTGTTAAAAATCCTTGAAGCAATCTTCAGCTACAGCCTCAAAACAGGTTACATGCCAGGTGACTGGAGGTCTGCAGCTGTCATTCCCCTATATAAGGCTGGACCACCAACTGTCCCCAAGAGAGTCTATATTATAACATTGAAGTGTCAAAACTTTGAATGTTATAACATTGAACCCAAAACCATGAAAGCTGGAAACCAGAACAGCGATTTTTTTTCCCTGAGAAAAAAATTGCTGTTACAGTACAAAACATGAAACACACAAACACTACAAACTATTTCTAATGTGGGGGGCTTCACCCCCCACACCCACCAACTTGGGGAGCTGTGCGTTCCACACACCCCTACTTAAATATACTAACTCCGAGATCGCACCACAGTGGAGGAAATAGCGAAGCCATGGAAATGGCCCACCAAATTCTTTCCCCGGGAAAGAATTCGATGTTATGTGGCTTCGATATTGTCAGTCTTCGAGGTTTCCGGTTTGATGTTATAACATTCAAATTTCTGACACTTCGATGTTATAATATAGACCCTCCCCAAGAACTACAGACCCAGCAGTCTGACAAGTCTGAGATGCAAAGCCATGGAACGAATTATCATGGAAATGATAAACAAGGATATTGGCAACCTACAGACACTGGACCCATCCTAGTTTGGCTTTGTTAAGGGAAGGTCTTGCTTATTCTATCTGTTAGTCTTTTTCTAGAGGGTCACAAAGGTTATGGATGAGGGGAAAACTAGGCATACTGCCTGCCTTCACCTGGCCAAGGCATTCAATGCAATACCCCATTCGGGTATTGTTGTCAAAGTCTCAGAAATGGGCATAAATCCCTACATGACTTGCTAAATTGATGGTTGGCTTAGACATGGGACCCAAGAAGTCAGGATCAGTGAAACCACCTCTACAAGGAGACCGGTCACCAGCTGGCTCCTGTTTGGTTTCTACTTCTTGGCAGTAAAGGCTAATGTCAAAGGCCTCTGGCTCACCAAGTTTGCAGATGACTGTAAATTAGGATCTGTCATAGATTCCCTCCATGACAGCAACATCCTACAAGAAGGTCTAACAAAAACAAATGACTGGTGCCAAAGCCATGGATTAAAACTCAATACTATAAAATGAAATATAGTTCCCTTTGAGAAATTGTCCAAACAAGCTAATTAATCCATTGATGAAACACCCCTAAGAATTGATCCGATAGTCAGGCATTTGGGAACATATGTTTACAGTAATCTGGCTTTTGACCAACATGTAGCCAAGATCGTAAGAAAATCATTCTGTCAGCTATCTCATAAGCAAGGGTATGGCATCCAGGTCCAAGAAAGTTATAGTTCCACTCTCCTCAGCCCTTATCAGACCCATCAATGTGTACAATGCCCCCTCTGACATGTACCTAACCAGGCACTTGCAACAGTTGGAATACCTTCAAATGTGTCTCACCAGAAGAATCCAGGTTATGAATATCCTGTGCTACACAGATCACTTTAAGGCCCTATCTCTGTATTCAGTCAACTACAGGTTACTAAGAGATGATCTATGCCTAGTGTATAAGGCATCCTTAAATGCAGCTCTGATGGATATCTTGCACATATGGAAAAAAAAAACAGTATCATTAGATCCAAGGACCTGAATTTTGCTGCAACATAATTAGAACATGTTGGAAAGACCGATATATGTCTCAAAAGATCTGTGCACTATGTAATAAGCCCTCCATTTATGTGAAGCAGGGCTCACCCCTGACCCTATTCAAAAGAAACATTGATTATCAGATGGGAAATTGCAAAGTCACCCCTGGTCTGGCCGCTGCGTCTCTGATGGATGGAGACTGACAGTAAGTAAATTAATCCCTAACCAACATAACCCCCCATAACCCCTAGTTACCGCTTTACTAACATACCCCACAATATAGATATCCAAGTTAAAGGGGAATTTCCCTCTTATGTGCAAGACAGGTAAACATATTGCAAATGCTTAGGACATAAATGCCTGTTGTCATGCAACAGCTCTGATACTCTAATGTACTATGTATGAATATCATTTATAGTAACAGATAAAAAAAATCGTACTTGCCATTCATATATTAGTTAAGACAGCTATTATTTAATAATACTAATGCCACTGACTGCTTAGACATGTTAAAGAATAATTGTAGGAAAGTTAAAAAACAAAACAAAAACAAAACTTAGTAAAATGTGCAAAATGAGCAACAGAAGTATGAAAGGGGGGTAGCTTTAGTGTTTCAAAAATCCCTCATCAAAAATCGACTGTTATAGTAAATTTCCATAGGACACACATATGTCATTGAAGCTCACATACCCACCATCAGCCTCAGCCAGCAGGACAAGTGTAGAAGACTATAAACAAAGGCTGTGGTAAGGCCTCCAATAGATGGCAATGGTGAACAGCTCCCCTCTAGACCAACACAGATAGACTACAACAGGTCTGGCAGTAGTATGTTAGTTCTGAAGGGTAAGAAGTCTGAAACTGAAATGTAGGTCAATAAAACCTAATATCTGTACTCTACTGATATGCCTCTAGTCTGCAGGATAGGTCAGAATACAAAACGAAATGGAAGCTAACAGAATACCTGAAATACCAATACAGTCATAGCAAATGTTTACAGTTGTCAGGTGTGCCCCCCCCCCCACAATCCTATATAGAAATGCAGTAACATGTATGTGTGGGTTTAATAACAGTGGAGCATAGATTACCTGAGCTGGACCAATTTACAGGATAGATTGTTGCATGTGTACAATATGCAGGAGTCCGTGTGTTAGGTTGTTATGTGTTCTATGTTGTGTGGAAGTGGTCAGCATGTAGGCATGGAGGGTTGTATCTTGGTGGCCTGTAGCCAGTACTGTTGAAGACAGGGCCATGTTCTGACAACTGCAGTGCCAACCACAATGCATCTCAGCAATACCCAATTTAGCAGTCATCCATACTCACTGATCAGATGTCAATATCTGTCACCATCTGAAAGATGGACATGCCATGAATGTGTGCCCAGACATACACACAGTACACAGATGGAAGTACCCTAGACAGAGTACATAAAATGTAGCTGTCAACTGCACACACCTTTGGAATTGTACATACAGGTTAGCAGCGCATTAGTTGTCTGTGTAGTATGGAATACTGATGTAGTCTGGCCAATCACTGGAAGACCACAAAAGGCAGTTACGAAGTAATAAGAGACTAACTATGTCCCCGCACAAGGAAGCATAAGGGGAATGTCCCAGGTATATATGTGAGTCAGCTGCAAGAAGCTTCCATATCAAACATGCACTCAGCTCACCCCACCATCAGCCACAGGTTTATCACAGGTCATATCCCTGCTGTTGGGAATGAGTACAGTATGACCCCCACTTCTGTATGAGAATACCCACAGAATCCAGCACGCTGAAGAGGTGTCCCATGCAGGTGTGTTCCTAGCTGTAAACAGCACCCTGCCAGCATCCAGACCAATGGATTAATATGGACAGGAACTATTGCCATTTACACCTCACACACTTACTCTGTCACCCCAGGGTAATCCAGTGGCTTGCAGCCTGGTAATGTAGGCATGACAGAATGCACTGGCCTGCTACAGATGGCCTGCATCACTACCAAATGCCCTACAGTCCTCTGTCAAAGGCCTGTGCCTCCCCCATACTGCCAATGTATGTTATCGCATGGGGTCCCAACTAACATAACAGTCCACAGAATACAAATACAAGGCCATGTTGACAAATCCCAGAATGTCCTACTGCATGAACTGTGGACCAACTCCTAAATACTGCTGGGATGAAGGGACAACTATAGGGATAGTTATATATCGCTTTCATAATGTTAGGAAGAGGATATAATAACAGAGTGGGGGGTGTAGAAGCATGGACGTCATGGAGTGTGTGAAGTCTGAAACTCTGAAGTGTGCCCATACTACTCCTGCCTGCAAACCCAGTAATAGGTGGCTACAAACCTTCTCGTAAACTACAATGTGAAGGGGAACTGACCAGATATATGACCACTGCCTCTGGGTAACCTGGGTGAATCTGTACAGCTGAGAGATATGGCCAAAGCAGGATATGGCCATTCTGTTACGTCGATATATATGTACAAGCAGGGGATCCTCAACCACCACAGTACCAAGGTGCTGGACCATTTACACAGACCCATCAGCAAGTGTCTGCAGCTACCCCTCCAGAATGGCATGAGTGTGCAAGAATATGTAGGCTGCAGACCACAATACTGGACACAGCTTCATTCATCTTGTATTTCCCAGCAAATAACTATGAGCAAATAAGTATATCTGTCAGTAGTTGATGACACAATACAACACAGTGTAAAACAGTACATATGTCTGAATATCTCTGCTAACACCAACCATGTAACACATGCAGCACAGACACAAAAGTTCACCCATTGTAACTCCATATTATCAACTAATCTACAGATATCCTGCAGAAACAGGTCACTTGCTGTAGGTGTAGAACATCAAATCCTGGACTGGAGTACAACCTACCTGGAATGAATTCACACACTCAATACAGAAAGTCATACTGGGCATGCTCCTATACAGAAATGAAGCCCATGTCTGACAACAGTGGACTATACATATCTGTCAGTCACAGAAGTCTGGGCACACACACCACATTGCACACCATTCATGCTTTGCACACACATTGGATAGGAATACTCACACATATCCTAGGCCAACCCACTATAATATGTCAAACATACACACACAGAGATGTGGGAAAGAGAGAGACAGACAGTGACAGAGAGATTTCCATCATGAGGCATGTCCCTCCCACCACACATCCAATTGGCCATATCACATGATGTGCCAATGTCAATTACTGTAGACATTGCTTTTGGTAGCCCTCACCCCTATAGTGTCTGTGGTGCTTGTGATAACTGTCTAACATGATAGTACAAATCAGTATTCCTCTAGCATTTGTATACCCAGTCCTGTCAAATGTAAAGTTGTGTGTGACTGAGTGTTGTGTGTGCGTTTCCAGAGGAATGGTTTATGGCCCATCCACAAACACTGCACTTACCATTGCCCATGTTAGCACTCATGCTGATCTCAGTCACCTTGAAATAACCCTCTGGCCAAATCTTAGCCCCATAAACTCCATGGTGCTTGTGATAACTGCATAATACTATAGTATAACATACTAGTTAGGTAGGAGTTCTAATTCTAGACATGGCAACTGTGTGTGTTTGTGTGAGAGAGTGTGTGTGTCTTTGTTAATACCTGATATTATGGACATTCACCCTTACTACTTTCCCCTTACCCCTCCTTTAGCACTGCTGTTGTTAGTCACCTTCAAAGATACCTGTGGAGAGTGTTTCAACATGTAAGCTCCATGGTGCTTGCCATTAATGCAGAACAATGTCATAGCAGTACCTCCACAGGCATGGGTTTGAATCTCATCTGTAGCAAGTGTTTGTGTGTGTACATATGTATGTGTGTACCTCAAAGATTTTGGCCCCATTTGCACCAAGTACACATCTCAGAAATTGACTTTAGCAGTCCTGCAGATATCATCCACCTTAGAAGTACCTGTTGCCATTCCTAAACCATGTGAGGTCAGTGGTGCATGTGGTAAATGCGTAACCATAATGGCTCATAAAGATTGTTAGATAGAGGTTTGAACCTCACCCCTGGCAAATGTAAATGTGTGTTTAGGGTAAAATTATTTTTGGGATTTCTCACCCACTACATCACCCAATGCCAGTGCTTACAAGGGCTGGTGATGTTCCTCATATTAGAAGTACCTTGGGACAATATCTGTCTTGTGAGCTTCGTGGCATGTGTAATAAATGTGGTCCACTATCGTAGCAATACATAGCTAGGTAGGAGTTTGAATCTCAGTACTGACAAGTGTGTGTGTGTGTGTGTGTGTGTGTGTGTGTGTGTGTGTGTGTGTTTCATCAGCATCTGTGTGGAGGTTGCTCTGATTGTGTAATAACAGGATGCATTCAGGGGCAAGTTTTGCTAAATTATTATGTTGAGGACCTAGTATATGTCACAATGTCCACCTTACAAGGACAACAGATGTCAAACAACAGAGAGGCTGGTGTAGACAATCCATAGCCCTACATGTGACATTATGAATTGGTAAACAATATAGGCAACCCTTCTATTACTCAGACAACACTCTCCACCCATGTCTCATACACAAACACACTTGGCTAGGCAACAACCACTATATTGGTAGTTCCCTGCATATTGCCTCACAGATAGTAATCATGGTATGATTGCAGTGAACTTCATTCCTGTTGACCAGAACAGTGCCACTGACATCAGAAAGTACTGTGATGTGTGACATCTGGCTGAGTGTGTGTTATCCAGCAAGTAAAAGGACATGGCACCCTGTTCAATCCCTGCAGTAGGTAAATAAATGCTTACAGTGGCCCTTTTGTCATGTTCCCCTTTGGACACCTGCAACAACTGTAGAGTCTGCAAATGTAATCCACAAAGGGAATACCATGCCTTATACACATGCCCTGTATGGACAGACACTACTAACTCCACTGAATACCTGCATCATGCTGTCAATGTAAGTTCAAGCACAACCTCAGTTCCATAGCCAGGTCTCACCAAATGAGGTCAGGAATGCTACATCAGAAGATAAAAATCTGTCCACACAACATGCCCCAGAAATCTCAAGTACACTTCCAATCGTCAAGGAACATGCATGTGGGACATGTGCACAACCCAGACACTGTCCATGTTATGGAATATAGAGCACATACATGAGAAGCAGTGCACATCATTGGCCACCCACAATAGTAACCCAGATGAGTGGATGGTGAATACAGTACCCACCCTTGGTGACCACGCCAGGAACTACACCCCTGAGCCACACTGCAGACTATTGTCATGTGGCCTGATGCCATGGTATTCCCTGTGGCTAGCCTTGTACAGCCTTCAGGCCCATTCACCTACTACACACCTGTGAAACAATGAACTTATGCATCTCAGTACTGGCAAGTGTGTGTGTGTGTGTGTGTGTGTGTGTGTGTGTGTGTGTGTGTGTGTGTGTATGTATGTGTGTGTGTGTGAGTTTGTGTGGAGATTAATGATTTTGAAGGCATTCGCACTCACTACACCTCCCATTGCCCTACTATACCATGCCTGCTGATGTCATTCACCTTGAAATAACCCTTTGGCCATGTTTCAGCCATATAAGCTCTGTGGCACTTGTGATAATTGCGTAATACTGTAGTGAAGAAAAATAGTTAGGTAAGAGTTCTAATATTGATCCTGCCAACTGTGAAAATGTGTGTGTTTGCTTGAAAGAGTGTATGCATGTCTTCATTGACACCTGATTTTGTGGGCATTCACACTTACTACACTTCCCTTAACCCTCCTTTAGCACTGTTGCTGATGTTACTCACCTTCAAAGATACCTTTGGACAGTTCTCCACCATGTAAGCTCCTTGGCGCGTGCAATAACAGCTTAACACTGTAATAGCAATACATAGTCAGGTAGGGGTTTAAAGCTCTGTACTGGTTTGTGTCTGTGTGTCATTAGTATCCTGTCTTGGGGTGATTGTGTAATGACAGGATCCATTGGTAAACAATATAGGCAACCGTTATAATTCAGAGATACCACTCTCCACCCACGGATCATACACAAACATGCTTGGCTTTTACACTCTTACTCCCTTCCTTTCTTACTTTGTCCCTCTCTCTCTCTCTCTCTCTCTCTCTCTCTCTCTCTCCTCCCCCCTCTCTTGTGGATGTGGAAAAGTACACCTGTTTTGCATAGGCAGCGGCTTGAGTTTTGTAAGTAATGCTCATGATCAGCTGATGGCCTGTGAATGAATTGCAGTCCCCCTCTTGCTAATTGCATGTGGAACAGCTGTGATATAATTCCTATAGCCAATTGCATGGAAACACACTCCTATAACTAAGCACTTCATGTGGGTGTTGGCCCTTTTCCTTCACTGTGAGCAAGACTTCATGTGAGTGCCTGACAAACAGCATCACAGAGGGTAGTTGGAAATGCCTCTTACAACATACACTGTGGAGACAGGCCAAGAAACAGGAGGGGGATGTTCCAGCCATGGGGACAGAATGTAAGTATTGCTGTTCTACATTTGAAGTAATGCTAGTTTAACAGGGTTTGTGTGGATATGGCTGTTCTACATGATTTAAAGTCTGGCATGATAGTGTTATGTGGTTGAGGAATATTTCACCTGTAGGGCTATCTGCAGACTGGCCAGAGTTTGGAGTCTTACATGTGGTGTGTTACTCACACATTTCCTATCTTTAGAAATGCAGTAGCATACCCTGATGTTGTTCTTGGTCCTGTTCTATCTGAAGTTGCATGCTTCTCCAGTTTACGGTACCCTATCAGCATATATGTTTCTAGGGCCAGACTGAGACATGTCCCATACCACAGTCAGGCATCAGACTACACTGTGTATTGGGCCAGTATATGTAGGGTTAGTGTGTGAGTGGCACATATGAGTATGGTTTTGTTCACACAGTCCATATACTGTACTATTAATTAGGCTTACCATAATGTGACTGTGACTGTGTTGAGATTGGTGTGGGTATTCACTTTCACACTGGTGTCTGTTACTCCATGCTGTTACATGCCTGTAGTGCCTGCTATATTTGCAAGTACATGTGTATTCCCCCATAGGAAACTTGGGTCAGTAATGTGGCAGTCTGCCTGTTGTTTGCACAGTGGTTTGTGACATGCCTAGCTACTCAATGCATTTACCTAATCTGATGTTATGTCCTGATATTTGTCAGATGTACTGTTGCCTGGCCACCATAAGTATTGTGTATTTCTGAAAAAGCAGTGGGATGCTGTGAAGATGTATGTCACTAACTAGTGGGAAGTATGTGGGCTTGAGACCTCTCCTCCTCCGGTTAATATATGTTAGGACAGACAGGAGTGTGTGAATGCATCAACTGTGTCAGCTTATCTATTGCAGTATTTTTGTGATATCCCCATTTACATGGCTGTAAACATCCACTTTCTCAGGCTTGGTCCACACGTCTTGCACTAAGGAGTTCTGTATATACCTCTGGACTGACCAGATTGTGTCAGACTGTCCACATTTATTGGTCATATCTCTGCTGTATTCCACAGGAT
>NC_056734.1:271835347-271927847 GCF_019279795.1 Protopterus annectens
AATTCATACCACACCTTTCGGCCACCTAACCTGGAATGAAACACTAAAGGTGGAGGCGTGTCCATATTCATTAAGGATATCCACACCTCCAGGCTAGTTGCACAGCATAATGCATTCAAGATTATCCAAGTGCAACTAACTCTGGCCAAGACCGCAATCCAAATTGTAGCTTGCTACAGACCCCCCACCATGTCCCAGGATTCCCACTCCTCATTTCTTGATACACTGGAAAGTATTAGGGTACAACCCAACACCCTAATAATGGGAGATTTCAACTACCCCACCATTAACTGGGAAAACTACTCATGTACCAACTCTTTTGCTCAACGTTTTCTGAAATTCATAAATTCCAACGCCTTGGATCAACTTATTCACACCCCCACCAGGGGCAGCAATATCCTAGACCTGGTCATTACCAACATGGGCAACCGGTGTTCCACACCAGAGGTCAATTCCTTGTTGATCAGATCCGACCACAAGCTAATCACCCTAGACATCCACATCCCGCCCCCACCCTCAGTTAGGGAAACCACCGTAAAAAACTTCTCCAAAGCCAACTTCACACTTCTTAAAACAGAAGTGGCAAACTTCATGACACCCATGCAGACAGACAATAGAGATACAACTGCTGAATCCTACACAAATCACTTTATAAGCACTTACACTAGTGTATGGATCATGCTATCCCTAATAGAACCAAGATGCTATCCTCCAAAAAAAAAGGAAGTCAATCTGGTGGTCCACTGTCATAAACAAACTCTACAACAGAAGAAAGAAACTGTTGCAAAAAAGAGTAAAATCCCATGACTGGAGGAACTTCCTGGTCAACCTCAGTAAGAAGCTGAGATCCCTCATAAAATTCTCCAAAGCTAGTTACGAAAACAAAATTGCCACTGACTCTAAAGACAACCACAAAGCATTCTATAGCTATGTCAAGAATCTCAATGGCAACACTCAGATCTGCTCTGAGTTACAGCACAATGGCACTAAATATACAGAACCAACTGATATTGCCAACATCCTGGCAGATAGATTCAGTGCTAACTTTACCCCCCTCTCACCCCCTAGAGGGCCCATCTCTATACTGGAAGAATGCAAAGTTCTTGTAATCACAGCTGCACAGGTAAAAAACACACTCTCCAAAGCCAAGAACACAGCATCCATGGGACCTGACAATATCCCAGGCTGCGTTCTACATGAACTACAGAATGAACTGGCACCCTACCTAAGTACCATGTTCAATCATAGCCTCACCTCAGGCTTTGTGCCCACTGAATGGCACACTGCTACGGTTATCACACTCCACAAAGGGGGAGCCACAACAGACCCCAGGAACTACCGCCCCATTAGCCTGATAAGCCTTGTCTGCAAGGCCATGGAACATATCATCATGGAACTCATAAACAAAGACATTGCTAATCTCCAAACTCTAGACCCTACCCAGTTCGGATTTGTAAAAGGCAGATCATGTCTCCTAAACCTGACTTGACTTCTTTGAAGCAGTCACCAAAGCCATAGATGAGGGTAAGGTGGTTCACACAGCTTATCTAGATCTCACCAAGGCTTTCGACACCATCCCCCACTCTGGAATTATAGATAAGCTCACTAAACTAGGTATAAATCCCTATGTCACAAGACAGGTTGCCAACTGGCTCATGGACAGAACCCACACTGTGAAAGTAGCAGACTCCAAATCCGACTTCAGACCAGTGACAAGTGGAGTACCACAGGGTTCAGTCATCGGTCCTCTCCTGTTTGGTATCTACTTCTCTGACGTACAGGCTAACACAGAAGGTCTTTGGCTAACAAAGTTTGCGATGACTGCAAACTAGGAGCCATAATCGAAACTCCTAATGATGTGGACATACTACAAAAGGGCCTCACTGAGACAGATGCCTGGTGTCAAAGCCATGGCCTGAAGCTCAATGCCAAAGAGTGTATTGTCATCACCTTTGGTAAAAACTCTGTACCCATGAACTACCACATAGCTGGTAGTCTACTTAATGCTGAAAATGTGATAAGAGACCTTGGGACACAGGTGGACAGTAGTCTCTCCTTTGATAATCACATCGCCACAGTGGTCAGGAAATCCTTCTACATGGCTCACCTCATCACAAAAGGTTTCTCATCTAGAAAAAAGAGGTCATTGTTCCCCTCTACTCATCACTCATTAGACCCATTATAGAGTACAACGCCCCTTTTGGTATGTACCTCACAAGACATCTACAACAACTGAAAAGCCCACAGAAATACCTCACAAAGAGGATTACTGGCCTCAAACAGATGCCCTACGCAGATCGTCTCAAAAAACTCCAGCTTTACTCCGTCGCATATCGCCTACTCAGAGGCGATCTCTGCCTAACATACAGAGCTATGTCAAACCCAGAGCAGTTGGACATGCTCCACTTAAAGAAATCCCAATCCCTCTGAGCTACACGCTCTAGAGACCTAAACCTTGTCACCACAATAAACAGAACATGCTGGAGGGATAGATTCCTGTCCCAGAGACTTCCCATACTCTGGAACAGACTACCTATCTATGTCAATCAGAGCTCCTCATTAGCACTCTTCAAGAAAAATCTTGATGATTGGATGGGAAATAGGAAATTCACCCCAGGGATCACTTCTGTGGCTCTGCTCGACAGGGGCACAAGGAAATAATTTTCTTGGGTTGCGAAAGCCAGGGTACATTTTTGGCTAGGCTTATATAGGCCCTAGGGCCAATAGCCTAGTGCCTACCTGTGAACCTGTGAACCTGTTAGCAATAGATAAATAAATAAACAAATAAATAGAAAATGACATATTTCACAGCTTGTTCTATGGCATCATGTATCACATGAGCGTCTTTACATATATTATAATAAAAATAATAACAGGGGAGTTGCTTAGATTGCCTCAAGAAATATTCATTTCAAAAGTGAAATAAAAGTTAAATTTCAATGCAAAAAGAATTTCAAAAAGTGACACAATGGTCAATGACTAGCCATTCAGATAACAGGTAATAAAATCTATTGTATATACACTACAAATATAGACCTAGAACTTATAATCAACAACTGATATGTGATAATGCACATATGCTTGTTCAGATAATAAGCCCAAAACAGATGCCCATGTAACATATATATTATTTACTATTTCATAAACACAGGTGGCTAGTGATATAAAAAGGCATTGTGTCAGGTATACACAGATTCTCAGTTATTTTTATAAAGACATTTCAGATCCTCCATTTTCACAGCCCACAATATAAGATATCTGGCCCATAAATGTTGCTAGATTGATATTAATAAAATATAAGTCGCAATTAAATATAATGGCTTATAGGCGTACATTTATCTTAGATACTGATTTTAGAAAATTACTAAAATAGTTAACTGGAGCTTATTATAGTCACCTAATCACATCCTTAATCCTCATTAATTATTTTTTACACTTGTCACACTGATGTCTGATGATATGAAAATCATCAAAGTTATACCATGTTACAATGTTGTAAATTACCAGATCAGTGTATTACTATTGTTGTTATTGTTATTTGGTGCTTTTATAATCAAATAGAAGCAACCATTCATATTTATAATAGTTGTAACCAGAAATACTGAAATAACAATAAAGGTTAACTATACCTTCTCTTTATCTGTTACCATGTTTGTTTTGACAGTGAACCCTTGCTGTTATTCGTTTACACAGTATATGAATGAATAACAATACTCACACAACTGCAGTAATATGTTGTGTCAATGATGTATTAATATAGTCCATGTCCTATGCTATTGGCCATCAATTAGTAGGAAACCATCAAACATAATTATTGAAGCTCAACTTCATCTTGGGCTGATAATACAAGTCTGCATGTCTACCCTTCACTATTATCCACATTTTTTCAAACAATAGTTATATAGAGTTTTATATTTCTAGGGTTAATTTTTTCTCCTAGTTAATAAGCAAATTCTTTGTTGACTAACAAATGTATTACAATAGAATTAAAACCATTTTACATAAACATGCCTACAATTATTACGTCTCATGTAGAGCAATTAATTCCATTAAAAAGCTTACATTATCATTAACTGTTGTCATACTTCTTTACGTGTACCTCCAACTATATCGCCCGACATCAACAGGCTGTATAAAAATTATGGCCATAATTAGAAAATTCAGTGCCTAGTAAGGTAAGAACTCCCTCATTAAACTAAATAAATGACATTGGAGCTAATTAAACTTTGAGGTAAAAGTAGCCTCAAAGGCTAACAGCAACCACAAGGCAGTCTTCATCTATGTCCAAAACCTCTAAGGCAATATACAACAATGTGCTGAACTAATTGTAAATGGAGACACCTATACTAAACCACAGAATATAGCAAATATATTGGCTAATAAATTCAATTTTACTCCACTTTCTATCCCAGACACCTCTCAAGAAATAACTCCCAATCATAGCTACCCCAACTATCACTAGGAAAAAGGTTCTTAATGCACTCACCAAGGCCAAAAACACTAAATAGATAGGACCAGACAATATTCAAGAATGCCTTCTTAATAGTATGAAACATGACCTACTGGGACCACTAGAAGCACTAATCAATCATTGCCTCTAAACAGGCTTTTTGCCAAGGGAATGGAGGATTGCAACTGTTATCCCACTGGACAAGAGTAGGCCAGTCAACCCATAAGCATGACTATAATCACAGATAAGACTATGAAAAGAAAAAAAAATGGACATGATTAATAATGACATAGGAAACCTTCAGATATTGGATTCAACCCAGTTTTTTTTCATCAAGGGCAGGTCAGTCTAGAGGACTTCTTCAAGAAGGTCACCAAAGCAATGGAAGATGACAAAATGACACATACTGTTTACCTCAGCCTGACATAAGCATTCAACACAATATCCCATTCATACATTATTTACATGCTCGCAAAATGACATATAACCCCCTTTGTCACTCACTAGATAGGCAGCTGTCTAACAGATAGGACAAAAAGAGGTCAGGATACGTGAGTCTATATCCATAAAATGCCAGGTCACTAGTGGAGTTCCCCAGGGCTCGGTGCTGGGGCCTCTCTTTTCTTTGGCATCTACTCTGAAATCAAGGCCAACTTCAAAGGTCTCTGACTGACTAAGTTTTCAGATGATTACAAAATAGGTGGTCAGAGACATAAGTGGGCCTGACATAGACAAGTAATTGGTGCCAGAGTCACAGTCCAAAACTCAATCCCAAAAATTGCATAATAATATCTTTTGGAAAGACAACCATTCTGGAAATTACTGCATTGGCAATACATCCCTAAGAAATTACCCTGAATACATGTACACAGAGAGTTGGCTTTTGACCATCATGTGTCTGCTGTAGTAAGGAAATCATTCTATGTTGCACCTTATAATCAAGATTGTGGCATCTAGATCCAAAGATGTTATTGTTCTATTGTACTTGACCTTCATTAGACCAAGCATTGAGTACAATGCCTCCTTTGTTATGTACCTGACAAGACATATGCAACATCCAAAGCATCCATAGAGGTTCCTCACAAAAAGAATATATGATGTAGACAACATGTCCAATGCAGACCTCCTCAAAGCCTTGTCCTTGTACTCTGCCTCCCACAGACTGCTGAGATGTGACCTATGCTGGATCTTCAAAGCATCCTCTGATTCAGCTGTTATGGACCTGTTGCACATCTCCAAAACAAATGGCATTAGAGAGATCCAATCTAAGATCCTAAACCTCATCTTCAACAAAAATAAAACATGTTGACAGGACTGGTATGTGTCACAGAGGCTATCCCTTCTCTGGAACAGGCTTCCTATCCACATTAATCAGAGTTCCTCCCTGCACTTATTCAAGTGCAACTTGAATCATTAGATGGGGAATAAGGAATTTACCTCTGGTCTACCACCTATGCCCCTATTAGACAGAGGAATCTTGTAAATACTTGATTACCCATAATCAAACTAAATAATAAAATGAGTGGCAAGAAATCCTGTCAAGTATGTTGTTATCCTAGTAATTACCTATAAACCTATATAAACATATATCATCTCTGCAGTCAGCCTAACAATACTTATAAAGTTTCTATGGAAAAGATCACCCTAACCTTATACCCTGGAAAGCATTGATTCTTCTTGCTAAGTATAAATGCCTACTCCTTCTAAATCCATTTTATGCTGTAAAATGAAATTTGCTCATATTTTGCACACATAGAATGGAAATGCTTTAGCCAACAGGCAAGCAATGAGCTCTCTTTGTAATAAATGGGCATCCCCTATAGAAAATATTCTTACTCTTAAACATTTTTATTATTTTAATAAAAATATTAAATTCATTTTTTGAAGTTTATTAGAGTTTCAAAGCATTGTATCATCAATTTCAAGTTCCATGGCAAAATAACAGATGAGGAATAATGACATTCCTCTTGGTAAATATCTAGCACACAGTGATTTGTGCTCACAAAGTAAGAACGTAGAGAAATATGTTGGCAGGTAAAACTTAATGCTATAGACCATCCAGATTTAAATGATTTTATTTCAATACAGCCAGTGCTTAAATACTGATTAACTAAATTAAGAAAGGTTTTATAACATGAGTTTTTATTTACAATATGATGTTTTAGCTATTTAATAATTATATCCATTTGTAATATATGTGCATCTTGTTTGAGATTTCGGAATTGTAATACTGTTGCTTTAAATGAAGTAGGGATTTGATTGATTCTATTTAATTAATTTGATCATTTAATTAAGTTGATCAGGTGACTGATATTTTTCTATACAATCATGTGTTGTTATGTAACTTGTTCATTCTGATGAAGTCCCCAAGTTCTTAGGGGTGAAAGCACTAAATGGAATGCCTTTTATGTATTTCTTAAATAAAGTTGCTTTTTGCATTGTCAGTCCTGTGCTTTTTGACACTGCAATACTATACTCAGTGTTTTTGGTTACTGGTGTTTTCTTTCTGATTGTTACTCTGATTGTCTTAGTAGTCTATAGCAAACTTTTTGTAGTTCAGACATAACTGATATACATGGGTTATGCCAAAAGTAAAGGATAAAGAAAAAGACAGTAAGGTAAATAAATGGTTTGGAGCGCCCATTGCAATTTACCTTTAATGTTACACTACAAGCATTATGTAAGAAATAGCAACATACCTTGACAATAACGTAGTGTAGAAAGCAGGTAATTCTACAAAGGTTGTGTTTATTTAGAAGTATCAAACTCTCTGGATCCAAACAGTCTCCCCACTATGTTACAAGTGCATTAACTACATGATTACATTTATATATTGCAGAGTCAGCCCTGTGAGCACTGTGAGTATACAAACAAGGTACTAAATCAATAGCATTCCTGACAATCACAATCTGCAGTAAGTGTAGGAAATGTAAACATGGTGTAAGGAGCTACTCAATTACATGCACATACCCTAACGCTGCAAGCATGAGCAGTGAGAAGTGCTACCTGCTGTCTTGCAGGTGTCTATGATTAGTCTGACTAAGGAACAATCAGTGTTTCACAGTCTCCCCTATTTGATGTACAATTACTAAGAATGTGTCAGGGAGAAGAGCTTTACCACAAAGGCTGAAAGTACATTGAGTTAGGAGAGCAACATTTCTAGCATTGATATGCTGGCTTTAATGACCAAAGTTACTACCCTTTACTAAGAAATGTTCATATTCAAGGGAGTGCAAGCATTTATACAGATAACAGATAACATATGCATTAAGAATGAAATAGAATCATTCTTCAGAAAGCATAGATAAGGGAATGAGGCACTGTTAAGAAAGAGAGGAATACACCTGCAGTGTTGGCAGTCTTTGTTTATTAATGTGTGAATACATGGGCATCCTAACTGATGGCAATATCACAATCATCTAGACATTTACTGTCATATGAGAAAGGGCAACTTTTTTTGTTTCTGTTACACTTTCAATGTGACTTGATACAATGTCATATTTTCAATACAATTAAGTACTTTTCTCCTTGCTACTATATTTCTTTGTCTGTTGAAAATATGGAAAATACTCTTCAATGATTGCTCTTGATACCCAAGTTTGATGGTTCAAATCTATACATGTTTCTGTTGCAAGATAAAGTTGATTAAACATCAGAAATATTCTTTTTATTGTTTTATTTTTTTCTCTGAATCATTTGCACACTGTTAATCATTGCACTCAGTTGAATGATATTAGCAGTGATCAGCAGTTCATTCTTCATGGTAAAAACTGACAAATTTTATTTGGGCTGCCATCAAATTTGCAATTGACACAGGCATTGTTGCACTTTCATCAGTAGTCTGGACACTGTTGTTGTCTATCGGCTTTTCCCGGTTAGGGGTTGCCACAGCGGAACTCCGGTCCGCTAATGATTGGCAGTAGATTTTGACAAACGCTGAGGTGCCAGCTCGATGTTCAACCTTCAACGAAGGCACGCCCATTTACGCATGTCTTTCGAATGCCCACCCAACCACGGGGAGGACATGCAGACTCCACACAGAAGGCACTCCCCGCACTCCAGCCGAGAATAGAACGGGAGAATCTCTTGCTGTGAGGTAACAACTACTGAGTAAAAAATTTCAAGCTGTCACACACGTATTTCTGTGGCATAATATGTAACTGTATTGAGCTTAGAGAAACAGTACAGGTGATGCAGTGTTCAAAACCAGTTCACATATCACTTAACTGAGGGAGATCTTACTAAATCTTAACCCTCATTTTGATGTATGAATGTGTTGTGGTGGGAAAACTTAGGTAAGGTCAGTTATGACTAAAAGTAACAGGCATATATGTCATTTAAAATTATGTCAATATTAAATGGGTGTGCTGTTTGGAAAATGAAAGCGTTTCTTGTGCCCTTTTCCATTCTTATGGCATTAGCTAAAGTCTTGATATTATGAGACAGGCCTGATAGTACTGGTGTAGCAAGGGAATGTAAGAAGGCTGAATGTGTCAGTGTAATGCAGTAATAGCTCTGCTCATTGCTAGATATGCACTGTGATTCATTCCTTCAAATTGTTATCCAAAATATTTTTGTGAATGCTTCTGATAAATATTGCGTTCTGCATTTGCATGCCACTTGCCAGCATGAAATGAACTTTGACAGCTTAAGGAAACAAGTGAAAATTTTAGTTTAGGCTGCCTTATGTAGAGTAAAACAGCCTGATGGCATTGTGTGGACATTAGCACTCTCGATGGTACTCAGTGAAAAAATACATCTGTTAGGTAACTTTATCTGTGGCACAAGGTGTGAGTGCAGTGAGCTTAGAGAAAAAGGCCATGCATGGTTTGAATCCAATTAACTGATAATTTTATAGAGTGGAATCTGAATATTTATTTAATCATACTTTGTGACACCATTGTGTTGTTTAAAAATCAAATATTGTAACTATTGCTAAAACATGAGTGGTTGTGTGTCCACTTTCACATTATTTGACATTATCTATAATTTGTTCACTAAGTACATTCCTGATGTTGCAATGAGATGTGAGAAGGAAGAATGTGTCACTTGAATGCATTTCTTGCTGTGGTCATATACCCACTGATTGCATTTAATTTAATGTCATCTTTTTTCTCTCATATATTTTTTCTAATGTCTTTCCTATTTCCTCTCTACTCAGCATGTCACAAACACAGTTCACTACCTGAGGAAAAAGTGAAAACTTTAATATAGGATGCCTTTTGCAGTGCAAACACGTGACAGCAATGCTCTTTTCTCAGGACTCCAGACTGTACAGAGTGGAAAAATTCCATCTTTCATAAACCTACCTCTGTGGCACAAGGTGTAAATTTGATGAGCTTGAAGAAATAAAACACCTGATACCAGGTTTGAATCCAGTGAAGTGATAATTTTAAAAGATATGCTCTAAATACATATGTACAGACATTTTGTGATATCATTGTATTGCTGTCTGAAAATCAGCTATTTTTAGTCTTGCTAACAATAGTGATAATGTGTGCCAGAAATGAAAGTTCTGATGTGTTACGGAGATGTGAGAAGGATGAACATGTCAATGTAATGCACTTCTTCCTCTGTTCAGTGCTAGGTATAACCTATAGTTGAATTACATTTTCATTTCAGCTTCTTTTCTCTTTCAATTGCTTTTATTTCTTATTTATTGTTTCTCTAATGCCTTTTCCATTTGCTCTCCACGTTGCAATGTGCAAACCCAGTTCACAACGTAAGTAAAAAAGTGAAAAATTTAGCTTGGGCTACTTTATGCAGCACAAACAAGCTTGGTGGCCAGATAGTACACAGTGAAGAAAATGAATCTGTCAGTCAGTTTTTCTCTATGACACAAAGTGTTCCAGAAATGAAAGTTCTGATGTGTTAAGGAGACGTGAGAAGGCTGGACATGTCAATGTAATGGATGTCTTCCTCTGTTCAGTGCTAGGTATAACCTATGGTTGAATTACATTTTCATTTCAGCTTCTTTACTCTTTCAATTGCTTTTATTTCTTATTTATTGCTTCTCTAATGCCTTTTGCATTTGCTCTCCACTTTGCAGTGTGCAAACCGAATTCACAGCTTAAGTAAAAAGTGAAAAATTTAGCTTGGGCTACTTTATGCAGCACAAACAAGCTTGGTGGCCAGATAGTACTAAGTGAAGAAAATGTCACCTGTCAGTCAATTTTTCTCTGTGGCACAAGGTGTAAATGCATTGACTTTAGATGAAGAATTCAAGAGATTAATGGTTCAAATACAGCTAAAAGATATTTTTACAAGGGGTTTCAGAAAATTTTGATTAGGGCTGTGAAGCTGAGGAAAAATAATAATGTTAAACATGTTTATTGTAAGCAATGTATCTGTAATACTTGCATAAGTAAACTTTCCTATTAAGCATATATTATTAATGGTTCACATATAACCTCAAGCTAATATGTGTACGATTTCTTAAACATAATGATAATATCTAATTTAAAATTCAGTTGCATATGTATGATATCCACAGTACTTTTGCAGTAATCATCATGACTCATCACATATCCTAACTATATCTTTAGGACAGTTATGTCTTATAAAGCATCTGTGTAACATACCCCAACCTATAGTACTCATGTCATTCAACTACATCCATGGGAAATATATTTGCAAACAAAAATATTGCCTTTTACGTAGGAATGCATTCCCAGGACTAAAGTCACACACATATAGGCTTCTCTGAAGTGAATCTTCATTCATTCTGAAATTAGTAAATCTCTAATTACCATGCTTAAAAGGCAGTGCTTTTGTGGCAATGTCAATTAACAAGGTAGGTTTCTATTTTTGCATGCTTTATCCCATATGTTTATTTCCCAGTTGGTGCAACAATATTTTAACATTGTGTAAGCCCCAGCATCACAATATGTCACAGTTCATGCTCTGTCTCCTTCAAAACTGCAAGGATTAAAAGCCATGCCATTAAGCATTCCATTGTTAAACACTGAAATCTGTGTCAACAGGCTGAGCATCACTCAAGCTAAGCTCATTGCACATTTCACACCTTTACTGCCATGTGATGTAAGTAGTGCCAATATGTCTAGCAAGGAATCCATCTGTTTTCAATTACAGAAATGCAGTTGGCAAAGCTGTGCATCTTTGTGCACAACCAATTACATGTGAGGCCTGAATTGGCCATCAATTCAGACATATCTTGTTAGCTTGACTTTTGCAGATGTGACTAGAGATGGAGAGAATGGCACTAAATTTAGGGTACAAATGTGGGATGTTGAGGAGTCCAGGGTATTTCTGGCACTCCTCATGAAGTGCTACCACCATTGGCTGCAGTAGGGAGATTTTATCAGATCTCAGTATAAGGCTGAGGCCAGGAATAGCTTAACCAAAGCTGTCTCCACTTCAACTGGCATTTCATGCACTGGGGAACAATGTCATCCCCACTATAGTGACCTTAAGAAGCACAAGCAGGACCTCCTAAGTTGATGGGAGGCTGAATTTAGGACTGTGGACACCCCTCAGTTGTGTAAATATACTGGCCCGTAACCTGTCTATGATATAGCACTAATGATCTAGCCAGCCAACACAGTTACTCATTATACTTTCATATATATTTCTTTCTCTTTTCTACTGTACAGCTGCAGAGAAAATTGATGCAAACCTTGAGGTGCACCACCAGAGATTAAGTCACCTCAGAGATGCACATAGTAAGTATGACTCACGTCCAAATTCAAGCCAATGAGTACACCAGATTAAATATGTGTGGGTTAAATACCCAGAAGTAGTAATTACTTTTTTATTACAGAATAAGTATTTCTAAAATATTAACATCAATAATATGTCAGAAATAGTACATATATAGCAATTGCAAGTATTATATTTGAATGTATATATCCTATCTATCATAAGGAAATAAAGGCTGCTCTTTCTTATATCATAAAAGTGAGATTTGTTTATTTTCTGACACATTAATAGCTTCTCACCTAATCTCTCTCTTTTCTGGGGGGGGGGGGTGGGTTATAATTTATTAACATTCTGCTATTCCAGTACCTTGCTGCTGAAAAATAAATGACCAAAAGCACAGAGAGGTACAATGACCACTGCGGCTTGGCCTGCCATACTTCAACAGATGGCACCACAGTTTCCCAGTATTTGAGGGTCATCTCCACAACTCCTGCCCTATCTGCTCCACCTGCATCAGGTATTCCTGTTCCAGCTACTGGTACAGTGGTACCTTCCAGGAACAGTACCAGTGGAGGTGGTGATTTTGTCACCAAACAGGAGCTGATAGGGTTGGTGGTGGATATAATGGAGAAGGGCCTTGGTGCACCTATTGGCAGGATTAAAAAGGTCCTGCATCAGATTGCAAGGACTATGCCACTTCTGGCACTGTCCCAGGGAGCTGCTACAGGAGACAGTGATGATAGTTCCGAGGGTGAGGACCAGATTCTTACTGTTCTCAAACTGGACATGGGTGCACCTCTGATATCCCCTACCAATCCCCAGTCATGATGTCCTCCAGTGTTTTGTCTCCATTACCATCCCTGTCTCTCTTGCATGTCCTGTATCTGTGCATACTTCCTAACCTACCCTATCTACCTGATCCTCTCATTTCTAAGCACCTCACACAACATTCCTCTCTCTCTCTCTCCCCAGAAATGGGCACCTGTCCCACAAAACAATACGCCTATACATGGGTCTCCACTTTGCCTGTGTGTCATCTTGACATGCTTGATTTGGCCCAACTGGCCATACAACATTATTCTATTGTTGTTATCTATCACTAGTCAAAGTCATGAAATTGTATGTACAATTGTGCATTTATATAGTGAAGAAGAGGACAGCTATGATGCTCTCCCACCACCCTCTTGCAAATTCCTGTATGGTTTCCCCTGTGTCCTACCCTCTGCTTGCCAACCCCATTTTCATCATTGTCCTATCCACCCCTTTTTACATGTTTTCTCTGCTCAAAAATAGATTCAAACACAATACACACAGCCAGAAATGGCCTATAGAAAAAGCTTCACTTTATGTCCTTAGCATTTGCACAGATATTGGCATAGAGCAACAATGGTGAGTGACAGTAAACACTGTTTAACTTTTTATTTTAAAAACTGATGATTTCAATTTCATCTGTGGTGGTCCAGTTACTTTAGTGCAAATGTGCTTATTTCTGCTGAGCAATGGGAATAGAGAGTAAATGTAGACTAAAGGCAGTACTGTGAAACAGTTAATGTAACAGTTCTTAGGTTGTTGGATATAATAAAGTAGGAGCTCCTATATGGCATGTTGTGATAATTACCCTGTTTGGAAATTGATGTTTTTGCATAGTGTCATGGGTCCAATTACAGCTGTACGTCAATTTATAAACTCATGACCTGTCATACTATCACATATTCAACTGCAAATGTCTGTATTTCTCTATATATACATTTCATTAACATACCATTTGAATAATGCAGCAAGACATAATTTGCTAAAACATTGCAGCCCTAAAAGGGAGACTTATTAAGCCAACATTATCCTATTTATTTCTCCATATTCACCATGCTCTCCTATCCCTTATTTCTCCTTATTAATCCATGGAAGTGCAGCGGTAGCCTTGTTGCCTCACAGCAAGAGGTTCTCCCGTTCGATTCTCAGCTGGAGTGCGGGGAGTGCCTTCTGTTTGGAGTCTGCATGTCATCCCCGTGGTTGGGTGGGCATTTGAAAGACATGCATAAATGGGAGTGCCTTCGTTGAAGGTTGAACGTCGAGCTGGCACCTCGGCGTTCGTAAAAATCTACTGTCAATCATTAGCGGACCAGAGTTCCGCTGTGGCAACCCCTAACCGGGAAAAGCCGAAAGACCAACAACAACAACAAGCACTGCATTCTAGAGAGCATGACAGATTAATGATGATTTAATAAGTACAAATAAAAAATCATATAGTTGTACTTACATGTCTCACACAATATATTGTTGCTGTTCCTCCCTGCATCTGTTTGTATCTTTCTCTCTTTGCTCACCCCTTCTGCTTCAGTAAGTTGTCACTGTGTTTCACTTGTGTTATTTAGATGTTGTAAGACACTAATTCCTTTGTGGCATGATGAAATAATGCTCACAGGTAAAGATAAATGTTTGACTTCTTTCAAGGGTTCTAATCCAGCCATTAACTAAGTGTTACTGACTGTTCTAGGTGCACTATTTTATATGTACCTGTTGGCTACATATTGTTAAGAACCAACATTATCCTTCTTCTGTCATATGCTACTTTGTCCGTGCTTCCATCTGACCTTGTTGATGCATCCTCACCCTTCCGTTATATTTCCACCTCTGCATTTGTGCAATGTCTGGTATTAGGCAATAAATGCAACTAACTCTAATGGAAGTACACAGCTTAAGGCAATATCTTGTGGTTTTATTGCCTTTGGCCAGATTACTCTGGTACACTCCATACTGCTGTGCTTAGCTAAGTTCATTCAGTTTAATATATTTTTCAACAAGTTGAGCTGCTGGATGTACAAATTTCAGTTGTCAACTGGGTAATGAGGATGACTACATACATTCACATTTGCTGAAACCTGATGTCAACTGTTAACTCTCAGAAGTATAACTTCCTATGTGGTGTGCTTAGATAGATACCTGTTTTGTATCTACTTCTCTGAAGTACAGGCTAACACAGAGGGCCTCTGGCTGATGAAGTTCGCAGATGACTGCAAATTAGGTGCCATAGTCGAGTCCCCAAACAATGTGGACATCCTACAGAAGGCCCTCACTAAGACAGATTCCTGGTGTCAGAGCCATGGCCTCAAGCTCAATGCCAAAAAGTGCATTGTCATCCTCTTTGGTAAAAACTCTGTATCCATGAATTACCACATAGGCGGCAGTCCACTTAATGCCAAAGGTGTGATAAGAGACCTTGGAACTCAGGTGGACAGTAGTCTCTCCTTTGATAATCACATCACCACAGTAGTTAAGAAATCCTTCTATGTGTCACCTCATCATAAAAGGGTTTTCATCCAGAAAAAAAGAGGTCATAGTTCCCCTCTACTCGGCTCTCATTAGACCCATTATTGAGTACAATGCCCCTTTTGGAATGTACCTCACAAGATATTTGCAACAGTTGGAAAGGTCACAGAAGTACCTCACAAAGAGTATTACAGGACTCAAACAGATGCCTTATGCTGACCATCTCAAAAAACTCGAGCTTTACTCAGTAGCATATCATCTACTCCAAGGTGATCTCTGCCTAACATACAAAGCTATGTCAAACCCAGAGCTGTTGGAGATGATACACCTAAAGAAATCCCAATCCCTCTGAGATACACACTTTAGGGACTTAAACCTTGTCACCACAACAAACAGAACATGCTGGAGGGATAGATTCCTGTCCCAGAGACTTTAAATACTCTGGAACAAACTACCTATCTATGATAAGCAGGGTTCCTCATTATCAGTCTTCAAGAAAAATCTTGATGAGTGGATGGGAAATAGGAAATTCACCCCAGGGATCACTTCTGTAGCTCTGGTTGACAGGGGCACAGGAAAATAACTTTCTTCGGTGGCGAAAGCCAGGAAATCTTGTTGGCTAGGCTTACATAGGCCTTTGGGCCGATAGCCTAGTACCTACCTATGAACCTATGAACCTATAATACTCAGGTTTAGATGTATTTATGGAATGCTGTAAAGGTTCAAATCCAGATGAATGAAAAAATGTTTCAGAATGTTTTGCCTGACTAATGTAGCTGTAAATGTTGGCTACACCTTTCCTTAACACATCATTATCATGCTGCTATATTAATGTGCCTACTCCCTATTGTGAAGCCCATCTTTTACAAATCTTTGCATGAAAGTTAGCAGAGAGCATCATAGGATACTGTTAATTCCCATTCCAAGTTTAACACTTCAGGATATAATTATGTATGCAGTCATTGCGATCAGCAGCGCCACTCAGCTTCACAATGCTGCCCTCAAAGACTAAAATAAAAAAAAAGAAAAGAAAATCAAATAATTATTGTTTTAGGTTGTACAATGTTTGTATGTCTGCATTCATTTTGTTAACAGGTTGTCTTGATTTCAGACTGATGTTGATTCAATTATCTCAGTCAGTAAATGTATGTCTGCTCTCCAATGTTCACACTTGCAACTGTATTACAAGTTTGGTTAATCTATTATCACATAATCCATCACTGTTGTTCTGCAGTGTACTGTCCTATGTATGATTTGTATGCTTGTCTTGTCAATGCACATTGTGCCAAATATGAGATAAAGCAAGTGTGTAATCATCTCGGCATGACGTAGCAGGAAAGTTTGATTGATAATCCACTGGTTTACAACTGCAAAATTCTTTACCATTCCATAATGTGAAACATGTCAATGTCCCTCACAGCAAAACAATGTGCATGAAGGATAGTATCTAAATGTTACTAGAGAAGTATATAATTGCATGAGACAATCATAGTGATGTTACATTGTCCTGTGCACACATATGCATTTGTTGCACAACCTGTGATGCACAGTACCATCTGTTCCAAACATTGGATTTTAAAGAAGTATAAATGTGCTTTTCACATCCTTAAAATCAGGTTTTTCCAGTGGTCCTTCTGAATAACACCATGCTTTCTAGATTGTGTAACTAGGTAAGTAAGAGGTTCAATGCTTAACATGGGAAATGCATGTGTGGGTCTGTGTGTATTTGAGTAACAATTGGTGCTGTATCCACTTCCCCTGAGAAGAATACATTTAACTTTGTGCATATCTTCCTTATCCTGCTTGTAACAGAAGCATCCTTTCTGAAACACACTGACGAAGTTATCCAGCCTAAAGTGCACTCTCTCCCCTTAAGAGTCAGACTTCTCCTGTGGCACTTCCAACTAATTCCATGCTCTCTAAAATGTGCAAATAGATACACGTGAAGTTCTATGCTCAGTGTGTGGAAGTGTGTGTGTGTGTGTGTGTGTGTGTGTGTGTGTGTGTGTGTGTGTGTGTGTGTGTGTGTGTGTGCGTGTGTGCGTGCGTGTGTGCGAGCGTGTGTGTGTGTGTGCGTGCGTGTGTGCGAGTGTGTGTGCGTGTGTGCGAGTGTGTGTGCGTGTGTGTGTGTGTGTGTGTGTGTGTGTGCGTGTGTGTGTGCGTGTGTGCATGTGTGCGTGTGTGGGTGTCTAACACTTTTTGCTGCATCCTCCTCCCAAGAGGAGGATACATTTGACTTAGCACATATCTCCTTTATCCCATTTTTTTACAAAAACATCCTCTGTGCAACATACTGATGAGGTCATCTGTTCAAAAGTGCACTCGCTACCCTTAACAGTCAGACTTCTCTTGTGGTGCTTACAACTAATGATGTGCTTTTTAGATTGTGTAAATAGATAGGTAGTAGGTTTGATGCTCAATATGGGGAAATTGTGTGTATATGTGTATATGAAGGGGGGTGTTTGAAGTCAGGTGAGCATGTCTTCCAGTGCAGCTGTGGTCAATCAACTGCTTCTTTGGAACATTTTAAACTTCTAGATGACTCCACCATCCCATTAGCCTACCTGTCACAACCACATCTTCTTTGCAACACAAGAGTATAACTAGGCATACTCTTTGTACTCTACTGAGTACAATTTGCAATTCATTACTTAGAGAAACCATAACGTTTTGATACCATACTATGTCCACAACTGTCTAAATTAATGTCTCCAATAAGAGTTTCATAGATTGAAAAAAACATCCATTTAATGGTTTTAGAGAGAAAGATACAAACATTTGTTAAGTGCTGAAGGAGGTGTTTCTATTTTTTTTTAACTGACAGGTGTAGTGGGGTGGCAACAATAAGAGCACATGAACACAAAATTATATTCACTGGCTATACCCCTGGTGAAGCACACTGTTGAGGTCATTCTTTGTACAGTGCAGTCTCACACTTTAAATGCTAAATATCTGTGGCACTTGCATTTCTTACACTATTCTCGAGAATGTGTAAATAGTAAAGTGAGAGGTTCAAATACAACAGTAATTAACTTCTACAACTCTGTGTGTGACGCTAAATAATGAATTCAGAACTGTTTTAAACATATTTGCAATAGCAAATTTTACAACTCTAGATGGCTATAAAAGTCACTTTACTAGACACATCTACTTGGCAATACACTGCTGATTTCATCCCTACATAGATGCTGTATGCCTCACTTGTACTCAGCATAGATTGTGTAGCTAGATAAGTATGTGGTTCAAGTCCATCCCTGCTTAAATATTGTGACTATGGTTATTGTCATATTCTACTGGCCACCTTGCAACCACCTTTATATATATTTCCATTTATTAGATGGATTTACAGTGGCACAGTGTTACACTAGCAAATCCTAGCATCAACAGGAAGAATAACTTTTTGGCTATGCAATGATAACATAATGATACCATAACTGCAATATCTCACAGTTGAAGTGTGACTTATCCTGTGTTGTGTGACTTCAAGTACTGTGCTTTGTACATTGTATAACTACATATGTCAAATATTTGAGGCCAGCTGTGACTGTCTTTCACCCTCATCCACATGGACTACTCTTCAGATACATATATGATGTGTAGTTGTACGGTGTTATTTTGCCCTTCAACCACTTTTAGCATAAATATCCACCTAATAAGCAACGGTGATATCACCCATTCAACTGTGCACTGTCCCAGTTGTACCACAACATATTGTGTGGAGCTTGTGATTCTGGCACTAATCTGTTGCTTGTGATCTTAAGTAGTTTGTTCATATCCAACCACTGCTGCTCAGACTATGTTGTGCCAGTCTAGCTGTGATTGTACATGTTACTAACACTGTTGTCTAACATGGGCTATATGCACATATAGATGTTGATTCCTCTTACAAAAATCTATGATAATTTCTCACATAGCAATCCTTTAGAGTAATGATGGCATGTGATTGCATTTTCCTTACATAATATATGTAGTAAGTGCTATCCTCTAGCATGAGGGAATCAGACAACATTCTGTTTGTTCTTGCTTTAGTATAGCAATTATATGCACACATATCCCTTGCAGCAATAACATGATGTCAGGCCTTGACATATCTCACAGTTGCAGTGACACTTCTACCATGGCATATTCATTCTCTACAGTATCATGTATTGCATGTTGTCAAATGCTCAGGTTCAACATCCACATTCAGTGACTGTTAGTATTGTTGGGCATTATAATGTAATGCATGAATAGCATCCACCACCATTATAATATGTAAATTTACAGTCGGAGAGGCCTTCACCATCCCTTTTATCTCAGAGCGATTGTTTAGAACACATACATATGATGTAAAAAGGTAGCACAGGTAGATTGTCACACTTGTGTCAAGACTTCCACTGTGGTGCTCATGGTTCATCAACAAGTCATTAGTCGGTAGAGTTGCATAGCTTACTGTTCAATTCCTAAAAGGGCAACATTATATAAATGTACTGGTGTTACATAAACACTATTATATCTAGTTATGGACATTGCTATATCATCACAGGTTGTGATTGCATGGCAGTGAAATGGTCATTTGGGGCATGGTGTGCCGTGAATGCTCCAGTGGCACATGCATTGATTACCAGCCTGTATAGAATACTGACACAGATAGACTGTTGTTCAATGTTGGGACACTGTATGCACTATATAATGGAAACAGCTTCCTTGTCAAAGAAGCACTAATAATTGTACTGCTCATTGTTGTGTGGACAATAACATGTGTAGCTCCTTTTCAGTGTTCTGACTAAATCCAAGTATTCATATTATATTCATAACTCCTTTCTTACTGCACACATTGATTTCAGTTATTTATGAAAACCTCCATTAATATCTGCTGTGGCACATGCAGTCAATACAGAGGTCTACAGGGAGCCTGGTACCATGGGTAGGGGTTTGAATCTGGTTACATCTGCAGTGGCTTATGCAGAGAAAATAGTTATGACACAGTCAGAGGGCCACCTTTTTCAGGCCTTGTTCTACAAGATAGGGCATCCAAACCCCTTATGATATAAAAGTGCTTTAAGCCCTTCAGGGTTGTTCTTCGTGGTATAACTTATATTTGTTGTGTTGCATCCATGATTGGTATGCGTCACTCTGATATCTGTCCTGACATCTGTTTGAAAATGACATGATGCAAATGTTTATTATGTCATTCATTGCTCACAGGCATTACCTATTTCCAAAATAATTACATTCTGTATTGCATGCCCTCACCCAGATATTATTTTATTACTGCAATTGTTTTTATCACACTATACAGCTTAACAGCAGATGAGGGTTACCATAAATGTGTCTTCTTGTATAGTATGCTGCCAGACCATCAGAAACTGTAATTGGTCCTCTGTTATGACAGTTTGTTCTAGGCTGGGGATGTTGAATTGCTGTTATGTTACCATTCCCTGTAAGCCCATGTGAACACGCCCACTAGAATGATGTCTCGGGTGTTTGCAAATTGCCAATGGAAAACTTAAAATCATGAACTGTCATCTGATCTGTTTTGTCATTTGTCACTTGCATATGTTGCGTGTTATCATATTACCATTTAGCATTTACGTAACTGTACAACACTTGCTTTCTATTACATGTTTCTAGATTATAAACCCCCTTCCTATAGGTGTCAATAACAGTTCTTTGAAAAAATAGGGGCCTTTCTAATTTATACGACATGACAGCTATAAAGTTAATTTCTTCTCTTCTATACATGCTGAGGTGGAGAATACAGAAGTGGTGCCAGCTTGCATACATAAATTCCTTGTATATACATCTCATATGCATTCATCTCATAATGTACCATCTGTCTTTGCTAACTGCTCTCTCAGCTCAGCATTTTATTAACATCTATATCATATTTTAACTCCCCTTTATTACACCGCAGCTCTCTATATATATATGTATATATATATATATATATATATATATATATATATATATATATATATATATATATATATATATATATATATATATATATATTCTATATATATATATAGATATATATATATATATTCTATATATATATATATATATATATATATATATATATATATATATCACATCCTTTGTTAGCATGGCTACTCTTATTTAAGTGCATAACTCCAGTATTGTCATTTATATTAATTACCAGTACATCAGTATTACAGGATTTATGTTAGAAATATTTATTTGACACTTCAAAACATTTACCTGAAGTTAAATGAGTACACTTTACCCATTTCTCCTTCCCTATTATTTGATTATGCAGAACAAACCATTATTATTTGTGTGCAATTCCATTTCACTTCCCCTCCTTCAGAATTCTTTCACTGTAATTGCCCTTAATAGTTCAGGGCTACAGCATATGCTCATGTCTTAGCTTTGCATAGAGGCAAGCCATTTTATTTGTATTCTGTACTCATGCTTGCAAGTGCCTTTCCATGACCACAAACGCTATTACTGGCCACAAAAAGGTGCTTGCAAATGTATAGGGATGATCAGAATGCATATTTCATTAGCGCTGTTGCTCATCATACTAAAATGCTTAAATCATTTAAGCTTAGCACAAAGACTACACAATTATTAATGAATCCCAGGGCTGACATTAACGAATATTAAGCACCCCCTGCTTAACTTATTAAGGTCAAGTCTCACATTAGGCAGCCAAATCTGCATGCAATGATTCCTGCTACCTGCTGTCCTGTCTTGTAACCTACTCCTAATCTCAACACTTTCTGTAGACTACAATTAGAAAAATCTTGAAATACTATAGTTGTTCACTGTCAACTGTCCTACATGTGTTTGCTGCCTCTTGCAATTATTTGTTTCTTTACTTACTTCAGTGTACAAAAGTCTCTTTTATCTTACTTATATTATTATTGATATTTTGCAAACTTGTATTATACATTACTGCATCATGTAACTTTTCTTAATATTTGTACTGTGGAGCTTTTCTCCCCGGGCCTCCTCTGAAAAAGGGCTATAGCCCAGTCGGAGTATCCCAGTCAACAATTGTCAAATAAATAAATAAATGACCAGCAAAAGACAAGCAGAATAAAAAACAGATTTGTTTTTGCCTGCTGTCCATACCCATAAGGTATCCATTCCTCTTATAAACTTAGAAAGTAGCTAAAATAATAAGTTGTGTGCTCACCTGCATTTTCTGAAGGATATGAAGTCAGAAACTTAAATGTCTGACATTATTTAGTGACTTCAATCCTCAGTGGGCTGTACAAAAAACAAATATTTTATGAGGAACAGACCAAGCTAGGAGGCAAAAAATAGGATATTCTGTAAAAATCTGGACATTTGAGAGGCATGGCAAGGTGATCATAGACATAATGGACTGTTACACTGTCATTCTCACAGAGATTAGTAGGCACTTTACAGCTTTTAGAGCCAGCAAAACACTTAGCATCTATTTTTCTGTAACTAATAGTACATAGAGCAGATAAAGTTTGAGTCCTGAGGTAAATTTATTGGCTTCCATGTCTCAAACACATACTAAGCGCATTATGATCAGCAACCCACTCATAATCCTCTATGGTATGAACCACTGATTTTGGGGATCATTTTTTCTGCTTGAGAAGAGAGTGGGGTGCATTTTGTCAATGTTTGTTTACAGGAATGACAATGAGTTTATACACGAGTGAGGTAAGTCATTTGCGTGTTCTTGCAAGTTTTATTTTCAAGTTGCTATTAATACATACTGCTGATGTCTCAAAGATTAGAGCATTGCCAGTTCTTCTGTGAGGGTGAGGTTTAAGGTTATGTTGTTTCCATTTTGAAATGTTGTAGTGTTAAGTAATGCTTTTCTTTGACAGAGACTTTCAATAAGTTATAGGCTTTATCTGTATATCTCATTAGAAAAGTTCAATAAATATCTATGATACATATTTTAGTTGAATATACATGGGGCTAGGACTCTACAGGAAAGGGTTAAGATCATAAACTAAGAATAGTAGTTGTAACACAATAGTTTCGTGGTACAGTGGTTAGCATTGTCGCCTCACAGCAAGAGGTTCTTTGGTTCAATCCTCGGCTGGGGTGCCTCCTGTGTGGAGTCTGCATGTCCTCCCTGTGGTCGTGTGGGTTTCCTCCAGGTGCTCCGGTTTCCTGCCACATCCCAAAGACATGCTGCAGGTGGATTGGACACTCTAAATTGGCCCTAGGTGTGAGTGGATGTGTGTGTGTGTGCCTTCTGTGGAAGGTTGGGTGCCGGGCTGGCAACTTGACACTGTAAAACTCCACTGCCAATCATGAGCGGACAGGTGATCTGCTGTGGCGACCCCTAACTGGGAAAAGCTAGAAGAAGTTGTAACACAATAGTTTGGGACTCAGAAAACCCATTTCATTGAACAAGTAATATAAATGCTGTGCATGCTTTCTTTTGGGAAGATTTTACAGCAAGGTGTTACATCATTAGTCTAGAAGGAGTTGATGCACAGCCACCATGATAATCTATTTATTTATTTATTTATTTATTTATTTACATTTGTTGACCAGGAGTGTCCGACTGGATGTATTCAGCGGAGGACAGGGGGAAAACCTCCACAGTTAAAATAAACAGACAGTAGTTACACTGGATTACATAGCAATTAATAATTTAACACAGCAATTACAACATATTTACAGATGAAGAACATAGTACATCAGTAGACAACTAGAATCTTTATCTGTGAAGTACATAACAGACATTAACAAATGTTACAATAAGAAGTTCCTGCTGTATAATAAGTACTAGGCTTATGAGCATCTGAGCTTGCTATAATCAAGGTAGTTAGTGGAGTGGAAAGAAAGGTAGTGGTTGGATGGGGTGGGTGATATTAGAGTGGGAGTTGCAAGGGCATAGCCAGCATGCTTTTAGGTGCGTTTTTATTAAAGTTTTAAAGTGGGTGCATGATGGTATGGAGGTAATTGTGGGGGGAGGGAGTTCCATTATTTGGCTATGGTGCAAGAGAATAGTGCTTCACCAGCAGAGTTATTGGCTTTAGTGATCTGCAAGTGATTTTTGTTGCTGGATCTTACTGGTCTGGTGGTACGATAGGGTTGAAGTAGATTCTGGAGGGATGGGACATTTAGTGGATGGTTTACTAGTTTGTGGGCGAGTGAGAGTTGATACCATTGAAGGAGGTGAGGGAGTTCAAGCCAGCCCAGTTCAGCAAGTGAGAGACAGTGGTGACTACGGTAGGATGCCCCTGTTCTATTCTAGGCCATGAGTTGATAACTTAAATGACTGAACCATTAAATCTTCTACCTGGCGTCTGAAGAGACAAAGAAAGCATCACAGTCTTTATGGTAACAAGAGATACAGAAAGGTTTTTCACAGAACTTTTTCTTTCACATATTGGAATGTTTGGATTGCCAAGATAATTCTGTTATCAGTATTTCTTCTTTAAAAGTAAGTATTCTTATGGTATAATGTAATGATGTTTCTGTTCTTTCGTTTTATTGTAATGCTGTATAAAAGTCTGGACCAAACAGCTCAAGAAAACAAAGCCTTCAGTGGCATCAGTGTTGGGGGATAAAGAAATAAATAAAACATTTTGTTTTATGCACATGGTATACTGTTACATATGGCTAGTGCTGAGGAGTCATGTACACAATTTGATATTATTTTGAGTTATCAAACTATAAAGTAAAAGTTCATAAAATTGACAACCTGTCTACATCATTAGCTTTCAACCCTTTTAAAATCTCAATGCAAGATAAGCGGCAGAGGTTAGGTTAAAATCTGTGTAGGCCCTTCCTGGAGATTAAACCAAAGCTATTAGTTAAAGTTTTGACAAATACTGTTTTATGTAATAAAATTGGAATGCAGTAAGTCAGCAAACAAATGGTTACATATATAGACAAATATGCACAAAAAAGATTTAATTAGTTAGTTTGAATGTTTAGAAAATGAGTCATTTTGAAGGATTGTGGAAGCAGATCAAGGAGGTAAATAAATAGAGCACAGTGGCTCAAGTGTGAAATGGTATGGGTTCACCCCATACAAAGAGTGAAGAAAGGAATAGAAGAAGCAGTGCATGATGGGATGAATTAGGCGGTGGTGTGGTTGAACTCCTGATGTCACTGCATAATAAGCAATGGTGAAGATGCTAGAAGACTTCATGGTAATATGAGAAGAACATTTAAAAAGCAAAACTAAATAAATGTTTGAAACTGCATTTGAAGGAAGTCACCAACGTTTTGTTAATAATGTTTTATGGGACAGAGTTCCAGGGAATGTGTTCTACCATTAATGAGTGTATCTAGATGGTTGGGAAGTATTAATAGTGTGTTTACCTCAGGTAGGAGAACATCGGAGTTTATGTGTTTCAGTCTATTGGTCAAGTGATAAGTAGAGACTAAGGGGAAGCAGCTGATGCAGGTGTGCTCACAACACACAGCTGTGCTAAAGTTTAACAAGTAGGATATAGGCCTTGATAACAGAAGTACAGTGGCGGTAATTCTTGGGGGATACACAGTAATATCATCGAGTTATATCTAGGCACCTCTAGACATTAGAGATATTAGGAGATGAGTTGCAGATGATAGGCTATTAGTGAGGCATCATAAAGAATTAGTAGTAAACTGAAATGCCATTTGTAATTTTTTGTCATCTTTTGGGAAATTATATCAGATTTGACTAAGAACATCTGTGTGCCTTTGGAATAAGCATATCACTTCATTTAAATGTGGTTTGAAGGAGAAGGATAGATCTATCCAAAGGTCATGGTACTGGGAGTAGTCTGTTAACGACTGAGGTGGGTGTAGTCCTGTTTTTCAGAGGAGAATAATGACAAACTAAGATTTCTAGATAATGCTTGAGAGAAGTGGTAGCACAGGAGGTGGGTGTAAATCACCAGCTGTATATAGCTACCAATTAATGGAAAGGATCAGTGTTTGATATTTATTTATTTTGTTTACTAGGAGATGCCAACTGGGTACAATGCCCATTTTCAGAGAAGGCCAGTGAAAAGTTAAAAGAAATAGTAGATGTACAATATAAAAAAGTTTTAACAAGGCCTAAAGAAATATGTACAAAAACACTGAAATTGATTAAAATTGAATAAACAGGAAATGCTACACAAAAGATGTAAGGTGCATTAAATTCTACAAAGTGACATTGGTGCATATTACAGAACATCGCTGACGCAGGAAATTATATCTCTAATTAGTAGCGAGTATGAAAATTTGTTGCTAAAGTAATGTGATATTCATCTATAATCACACTGATTTGTAAAGTAATGAAAGAACAGACGTGCCTATGTTTCTCATGGGAGGAGTGCATTAAGTTCACTTCAGTAAAACATAAAGATCCAGTTGTGAAGAAATTGTTAGCAAATAAGAAGTTGAAATCATGAGTATTTGGGTATTTCTAACCTGGAAACTCATGACATTTGCAAATTCTAGACTTGATTTAGAGGTAGCTTGATGTTATTTTTGATTGTTTATCTGTTTGATGTTGAAGGAAATTTTGTTCTATTGTTTAAGTATGCTTACTGAATAGAAACAGTCCCCATGTGAATTGCTGGATATTTGGTAGTCTAGTAGGTGTCAGTCATTTGATCAAAGGTTCCTTTTGGGTTTGTACCATTTTATTATATTGCTGATAGCTGTGGTGTTTGAGGACTGGTTCAGTATGTTATTTACTAGGATATTCCAACTGGGTACAATGCCCATTTTTAGAGAAGGCCAGTGAAGCTCTGTCTATGATATGTGACATGATAGTTCTAGCCAGTGAAGGTTCTGCAAGGGAATAAAATGATGGGTTTGGGAGATTAAATGCAAATTTACTTATATTTTTACAACTCTGTACAAGCTTGTTCATTAGTGTATTGTGAAGATTAGTAAAAACTGTGGCTGCATACAACAGGCTAGGAAGTAATAAGGATGTTGCATTTACCTTCCTGCTCTGGTCAGTGAGAATTAGGCTGGTTTTGTAAAGTAGCTCTAGTTTGTGGTAGGTTTTCTAGACTGCAGCACTAAAGTGCTTGTCAATTTTAAGTCTGTCATTTATAATGACACTCAGTAACAGTATGGGTGGCTTGTTCTATTTCTGATGTTGTTAAATGAGACTATATTTAATGTAGTGCTAGATGGCAATAGGTTGTTGGAGGTAAATTAATTTAGTTTGTCTTGGGGGGGGGGTTAAAAGTAGTCAGGATTGTTCCAGCCAGGTGTCAACAGAGCAGTAGGAGTCTTGTGTGATACGTTCTTCTTTTTTCTAATTTTTTGTTAAAACTTACTTGGCTGGCCATGGATGATGGCTTTTGGGTTACTATGTTTTAGATTATAAATAATATTAAAAGAGTTGGATTCAGTATTTTGTTGCATGTAATATCTCCTGCTATTTTTGTTTTACTTCATATGCTTTTATTAAAAAGACTCAATGCTTTTTCTTACGTACTTTGTGATAACTATTGCTATTTCTTAATACTTTGGATTGTTAATTTCTGGTATTCTTACCTGCCATAATGAGCATCGTTGTGTGCTGAGATGTGGTATCATTTTATTGTAATACCAATAAAGTGAGAATTGTTCAAATACTTGTTTTACAATGTTCTCGCTTTCACAGTTATGGTTGTATGATTTTGACTTCCTTTTTCTGCTGAGTATCTTCCAGTATATTCTTGCCATCAACAATTGAAACCTGTCCAAAATTATTTTTGGTGGCAGTGATGGAATTTATACAACCATTCTTCACATACATGTGGTGGCAATGCTGAGATCAAGAGACCATTTCCCTGCTTGATACATATCATTATGGGTTACCAAATACATGTGGACAACGGACATATTAAACGGACTCACTGCCACCAAGTAGTAAATGATGAGCAGGAGTATAGCCTCTTGATATACATCTGTGTGTCATGCCCCTGCACTTGCCAGTAATCAAGGAGCCTCAATCCTTGCCACTAGTACCAGTGAGGGACGTACACATTGGGAGGATGACAAGTACACACTCACAGTAAAGTACAATTTCTCTTAAGAGCACACAGAGATCACAGTCAGTCTGGGGCTGGCTTCTGCCTCTTTCTTCAGATCCCCAGTAAGACTCCCCACTGGCACAGCTATAAGGGTAAGATCTCAGCCAAGTGGTCAAGTGAAAACCTCCAGCACCCTCTCTGTCCAACCAGTGCTTCGTGTCCCTGCCTAAGTAGCTGAAACACACACACACACACACACACACACACACACACACACACACACACACACACACACTTTGAGATTTGATTTATATACAAACACACAGACACTCTTGGAGAAGGCTGGCACAGAGGCAGATTTGCGGTCTCCATTCCAATTATCTAAGCTGCATATGAATAGGGTCAATGAGGAGCTCTGTTTTATGTGAACAGGAAGTCTGCTCCCAGAGAAGCAGCAGTCTCTGGGAGATATATCTGTCTCTTCAGCATGTTCTGCTAATGTCACAGGCTAGGCTAAGATCACTAGAATGACTGACTCTTGTGCCATTTGACTTGCAGATGTGCAGCATTTCCATTAGGACACAATCAGAGATTGCTCTATAGGCCAGACACAAGTCACCTCCCTGTAGCCTGTAAGATACAGAGTAAAGTGACAGGTCTTTCAGCCTGTCCACATAGATCACAGTTTGGAGTGCCTATATTTTCTTAGTGAGAAACCTCTGAGGTCTCTCCAGCTGCTGCGAGTGTCTGAAGAAGTACGTGCAAAAGGGTGCATTATACTCTTATTAGTGGTCTGATAAGGGTCGAGTACAGTGGAGTTATAACATCCCTTGACATGGATGCTACGCCCTTGCTTCCAGTTTCCACTGCAGAAGCATGTGGGGTCTAAAACCATTCATTAGGCTAAAGTCAGTTACCCATTGTTTTACTGACAGTTCCTGGTAATAAATTTTGATTTTGTTTTCCCCAAATCTACACCTCTACTGCACTAAAAAATAAGTTTCAATGAATGCTGCCACTCCTCCCCCCAAAATGTGGTTTTCTGAATGCTACTAGTCACAGTGTAAACTTCTACCTCTGTTTTCCATTCATTTCCATTCAGCTACATTTTCCTCAAGACACCACATCCCCCGTTATTATGTAACCTAACACAGTTTTCTTTCCTTTAATCACCCTCTGCTTTTCCTTTTCTTCCTTAACCACAGCTGCTCATACCCTAAAAGCAATGAGTATTAACTCCCTCTAGCTTCATTCCTAAGTCAGTTGCATAGCTTCTGAAACCTGTCTGTGAGAAATTCAGACCATCCACTTCATACAGATGTTCAGACTACAACACTCCCTGTTGTTCATGTATTGCAAGCCATTTAAATGTGCCGTACATGTCATGTAGGCACTGTTGCACACTTCCCTCAAGATGATTCTATCATTTTCTTTCGTTATTGGAATGGTAGAAGAAAGAACACAGGCTATTGATTTAATGGAAACTTTAATGAAAGGAAACATATGTTTCCATACTAGATTTCTCTTCCATAACCAACATTGTATCATTAATTACTAGACAGAGTGCTGATCAGTCCAGTTATTTCTACAGGTATCCCTTTTCAGGTAACTGCACTGTATGCAGTCCAAGTAAAGATACAGGCAACATATTTTCCAGTATTCGAGGAACTGTCAACTGATAAAGCAGTAAAGTCATCTAGTACAGTGATAGGATTACCTCTCGTTTTTTTGTCTTTTGATTAGTATATTCAGACTACCCTTTTCCCTCCAGAAATCAATTTGCTCTTATCCCGTATTCCGTTGCTGCTACTTACATGCTACCTTCTCCTGCAGTGTTCCTTTTGTCTTTTGTTTTGTTTTGTTTTTTTTGTTTTTTTCCAGCTATGCAATTTCATTTTAATTCTCCAGTTGTTCTGCCACCCATATTCCTTCCTCTTTTTGTATGATTTGAAATGACCGCCCTTAATATTTCTAGGTCACATTTGTTTCATATCTCTCCAAGTGCCAGTTCTCTTCTCCTTGTCATCAACCACTGATTAAGCAGTTAACATCTCCATCATCGGTAGTAACTCATATTTCACTTCCCACCTCTTCCTCCAATATTCTTTAGAACATGACTGCGACCAACTCGAAACAGAAACATTCAGCATTCCATTGTGCTACTTCTACACAGACTGACTTAGTTCTGTAATGATCTGCCACCAAAAAGGTGTACCACCCTCTGGGCACATTGTTCCCACCTTCACATCTTCCACTTGCTGAGGTTTTTCCTACAAGGGATTATGTATGACACCTGCTCCCCATGCATACAGTTATGGCACTTGGTCAAATAACCACTAGTAAGTGAGTAGAATTAATCTGCCCATATTAGCTCTTGCTGTTTTATTCGCTAAAAGCTTAACCCTATCCCACGTCTGCAAAAAGAATGTATTGCTTATGCCACTATAATTACTGAAGTGAATTAAAACTTATTAATCCCTGTAATGTTCAAACCATCTAATAGTGGGCTTTAGGAATATATAAACTTACTTCAGTTTCTAAACAATGCATTGCAATAAATTACAAAGCTGTATAAATAATACCCCTTTTGACATCGTTGTTTAATCTTATTGCCAATATAATAGTCATTCATTGTATTCTAACAAAATCTTGCATCAAGTCTGTGACTGCAATGGTCTCACTGCAACACTTTACTTGAAACCTACTGCAGTCTCTAAAATCATTTCTCAACTACGAAAAGCAGCAGAACACCTGTTAATACACATAATTTTAATATTTATTCTAAAAGGAATGAAAAAAATGGTAAAAAGAGTTGTTTGATTCTGTCTGGCAAAATAATACATGGACATTGCTTCTGAAGTTATGAGATGCTATTCTTTTAAAACAGAAACTATTTATTCTCATCTGATCTTAATGTCCATCTGCAGGTCTACTCTGCCCATAGCAATCTTAGAAGTGTACTCCTGTCCAGGAGATCTAACAAAGTTAATATGCATAAAACATTTGTGTTTTGTATGTTTCACCTGTGAGCCACTAACTCACTGATGCTTATAGTCGAGTGAAATTTAAAGCCCAGTGTCACAGGTTAGCATCATTCACTATACAACAGGTTCAATCATGGCACCTTCTAAAATTAAAGGCAAACGTTGCACCTAGTATTATATGAAAATAAAATCTGGACCAGTAATCTATCTTTACAGAGTGTAAAGCAGCTCCTGTCTTGTTTATATGCACAAGCAAATGCCTTTCCATCTCCATATCCACATTAAGCAAAATGCAGTTTTTTTTTTTATTTCTTAAGACATTCGGTCTAAGCCTCAGCTCTTACTCCAGTACTTCTGTTCCAGAACCATTCTGGTACTTCTGTGTTGCACACTTTATCAACCTTATTTCCCTTTATATTTATTGGTTGCAGAACACCATGCCGTAATTTAGACCTTACTAATGAATGCACAATTTCTAGACAATTTCTACTTTTCAGGCTAAATACTTCATGAGCTTAGCTGTCATTGTCACTGCTATTTTACATCACTTCTCATGAGCCAGCTTACAGATAACTACAGGTTCCAAATACCTAATGTTGAAATGCCACTTTTATGTGAGTTATAGGAGCTCCGTTGTTCAATCTACATAAATATGCACTTTTTACGGTAAAACCAACTACTGCCTATTTGCACACAATGTTTGGGACCACAGGTCTTTTTCTGAAGCTTGCTCCAGTCAAATGACTGAAGTCCACTTTCTTGCAATCACACATTTCTGTTCATGTGGCCTATCAATATTGTTCTAAGGATGGGAAGTCACACAATGTTGTGTTACTACCGGCTAGTGTCTCGCTTACCTAAATCACTATCAGTGTTCTGCGTTACACAAGAAGAAGTCAAGTACATCCCCCTTCAGGGTTAAAGACCTCACTGTCTGCTTCAGAGAAGTATCTACAAAAGCTTCAATTATCTCTTCCTCTTCCCAAACCTAGACCAGCACAGTTTAATTCTGAACAATTAAGTTCTTCCATAAGTATTGTTCTCTTCATCTTCATTTATCCTCTAACTTTATTTCTGGACCAATCATTATCATTAATTCTACATCTAGTGGTCTTATACTGAAGGAACCCATTAAGAACAACATCAGTCTCTTCTATAGTTTATTTATTTCCATTGTGAATATATATTGTTTTCCAGTTGCTGCATTTACCACGCTGTCACTTTTCTACATCCTAAACCTAAGTATCTCCATTTTCCAGTTGCAATTCATGGTTGTCATCTTTCCTTTATCCCTGTAGTATGTATACTCCTCCATGTACTCCGTGTAACTGTCATGCTCATTTGTTTATCATTCATTCCTTCTTTGGTTTACTTTATTTTTATCTCAGCTACTGACACTACAAAGAACCACTCTCATCTCCCCATGACCACCTTTAACTCCTTCTCCTTCTTATCTCTTCTGCACCATGTGCTCTCCTGATCCAGCGCTAGTCCTAGTTTAATATAGTCCTTTAATACAGCTTTGAGAATGTTATTTCCAGCCAGATTTCTGCAGCATCTTGGTTCTATCCCTCCACCATACTCTGCAGTCACTTTCTGTCCTCGGATCCTGCTCACAGTACCATCCAATCATCTATTCAATGGATTCTGCAGTTCTCTGTTTCCTTGTCCTAGCTTCATACAGCACTGGCAGCACATCCAAAAAGGCTACTGTGGTACCTGCCTAGTGCATACTCTTCTAATGTCATTGTTTTCTGCTGTGGCATCTAAAGTAGTGAGAGCATCTATCTTCACATGCATCCACACCGCATTTATCCCATTTCCTGACTGCTTTCAGCGTGACTTGCTCTTGCATTATCCATGATTTTGGTAAAGGTTCGACCTAAAATGAACTCCTGTTGTCACCTGTCTTCTACCTAAAACCACTTGTAAGGAACTTCTCCACATAAATGTGCAAGCCGTTCCATCAGTGCACCCTTCCTTCCCCTTTTACTTTAGCTCCGCCCCTCTCTGATAGTCTGCACTCATTTGTTCTGAATTTGTGTTTTGTGCCCTTACACTAGCTGGGATCTTTTCATGCCAATGTTTGAGGAATTCCCCTCCTTTCAGATTCATTACAATAATTTATTTTGCCAAGAATGCTATGATTTTCTTCAATTCTGCATTTTACTCTACCAGGTTGATTATTTCTGTTCCCTTAAATTGTGAAGTTGTTTTATTGCAAAGATGTTGTTTTAATAATATCGTTTTATATATTCCAGTTACTATTGTTGGAAAATTATTCATTCTAGTTTACCTCATCTCCAGCAGTCTATCTTTTCCCATGTCTCTCTCCATCTTTTTGTTTTTCTATCACAAGTAAGCCAAAGCCTACATACTCCCCCTACTCTTCTCCTGATATACTCCGATAGATAATACTACTATTTCCAGTCGGCTGACTACATATGACTTTTAAGTAGTTAGTACAATGACAATAAATTCAGGAAACATTTTATAAAGGGAGTGAAATATCTTGGGGGGGGGGTTCTGAGCTCACCTCACAAACATTCTGAATTAAGATTTGTACATCTTAGCTTAGTCAGCTACATTTTGAAATTATCAAAGACTGATTATAACAAAAAGTATACTTTGCTTCCCATTCCAACTTCTGTTTTCATTTGTACTACATCAATTCAGACAAACTGCATAGCAAATGCTAGCTTCTGAATTCCACTATTAGCTGTTTCTATCATTCACTCATTCTCCATCAACTGCTTTATCCATTTCATGATAATGGGGGAACACAAACTCCCTGGACCAGACAGTCAATACACCGACCAGGGGTGCAACCATACTGGATCTGGTCCTCATTAATATGGGAGACTGCTGCACATCCCCCTACTGTAATGCCTTCCCTGGTAAGGTTAGACCACAAAATGGTCTCCTTTGAAGTAAAAATAAAACCTGGACCCCCAGTTAAACCTGGAATATTCAGGAACTATTATAAGGCTAACCTCCTGCTGATAAGTGAGAACCTGGCAACATTTCAAGCCTCCATAAACCATGAGAACACTTCTGCCTATGCAGAACTGTTCACAGAAACCCTGTACAATCATTTTAATGTGGGCAGCTGTACCCACCAGGAGGAAGTACAGAACTAATTCAAAAAACAAGCCACCCTGGTGGAATCACAAAATTAATTGTCTGAGGAAGAAAATCATGGCAAGAATTGGGAGGTGCAGCACCCAGCATAAAAGCACTCTCATAAAACTAAACAAACAACTCAGAGGACAAATAAAGTCTACCAAAGCCAAATTTGAGGTACGTTTGGCCTCCCAGGCCAAGGACAACCACAAAGCATTCTTTAGCTATGGCCGCAACCTCAAAGGCAATACACAATTGTGTACAGTGCTCATTGTAAATGGAGCCACCTATACTGAGCCAGAAGATATAGCAAACCTCCTGGCTGATAAATTCAGCTCCAACTTTACTCCTCTCTCCCCCTCCTTCCCTCAGGAAATATCATCAAATACAACTCCCCCTACTATCACTAGGGAGCAGGCCCTTAACACTCTCTCTAAGACCAAGAACACTGCATCAGTGGGCTCAGACAATATCCCATGATGCCTTCTAAATAGCATGAAAAGTGACCTACCAGGGCCTCTGGAATTACTATTTAACTGTAGCTTCCAAACAGGCTTTGCGCCTCATGAATGGAGAAAGGCAACATTTATCCCTCTGCACAAAGGTGGGCCATCTACAGACCCTGGAAACTACAAACCTGTAAGTCTCATTAGTCTTGCATATAAAACCATGGAAAGAATTATCATGAAGTTGATCAATAGAGATATAGTAAACCTCCAGATACTGGACCCAATGCAGTTTGGTTTTGTCAAGGGCAGATCATACCAACTCAACCTAGTGGACTTCTTTAAGAAGGCCACCAAAGCAATGGGTGAGAGCAAAATCGTTCACACTGCCTACCTTGACCTGGCCAAGGCATTTGACACACTACTCCACTCGGGTATTGCTGACAAACTCAACAATTTAGGTACAAACCCATACATCACCTGGTGGATAGCCAACTGGCTCGCAGACAGGACCCAGGAAGTTAGAATTAGGGAGTCCACCTCTACAAAGAGGCCAGTCACAAGTGGAGTCCTTCAGGGATCAGTCCTTGGACCACTCTTTTTTGCCATTTACTTCTCAGTAGTCAAGGCCAATGTCAGTAGTCTCTGGCTGACTAAATTTGCAGATGATTGCAAATTAGGAGCTGTCATTGAATCTCACACTGACACAAATGTTCTCCAGGAGGGGCTGACACAGACAAACAACTGGTGTCAGAGCCATGGACTAAAACTAAAGCCAAGAAATACATAATAGTATTATTTGGGAAGTCATCCATTCCTGGTAACTATCATATTGACAACACACCCCTTAGAGTTGACCCAGTAGTCGGGGACGTAGGGACATAGTAATCTTGCTTTTGATCATCGCGTGTCCACAGTGGTGATGAAATCATTCTACGTTGTGCAATTTATAAACAAAGGTATGACATCTAAGTCCAAGGAAGTCATTGTTCCACTGTATTCAGTATTCATCAGACCTATCATTGAGTACAATGCCCCCTTTGATATGTACCTAGCTAGGCATATCCAACAACTGCAATGGCCACAGAGATTCCTCACTAAAAGAATACAGGGCGTAAGTAGAATGTTCTATGCAGACTGCCTCAAGGCTCTATCCCTGTATTCTGTCTTCTACAGGCTTTTGAGGGGAGATCTATACATGGCATACAGAGCATTGTCAGATTCCACTCTGATGGACCTCCTGCATATCCACAAAACAAACAGCACCAGAATTACCTGTTCTAAAGTCTTAAACCTTGCCTGTGATATAAATAGGACCTGCTGGAGAGATATGTATGTATCCCAGAGACTACCCTGTCTATGGAATAGGTTCCTCATCCATATTAAGCAGAGTTCCTCTATAACCCAATTCAAGTGCAACTTGAACAATTGGATGGGAAACCAGAAATGTATCCCTGGTTTGGCACCTATGTCTCTAATGGGCACAGATAACCTCTAAATGGTTCATCTCCCAGGCTCATGCTTACACTTATCAAGGGTAGCAGAACTTGCCAGAGATTTGGGATGCATGGTTAGACTTAAAAAGGCCCTTGAGGTTGTTAGCCTAGTAAACACCTATGAACCTGGAGAAAATGCAGTCACTCAGTGAGTGGGTGATTGGCGAAGATGTGAACTCTGGGTAGGTTGCCAGTCTGTTACAGGATGTACACCTCTATACTCACAGCAGCTATTTTGAGAATCATCAGTTTTCCTACAACATATCTTTGGAATGTGGGAAGAAATCAAAACAGGCAGCAAAATCCCATACAGACACAGAGAGGATAAGATTATGATTGCTTTGGTTTAATGGACATGTATAAGTTGTGTTTAAAGATTTCATTACACTCAGTGTCTAACATAATGAAACAAATTTGAAAATTCTAAGGTAAGGTGTCACAAAAATCATTAACACAGTCAGCAAACAAATATAGAAATTATGGTAAATGTCCTCAAGTTATAAAAATGTTACACGATGTTTGGTAGCTGAGTGATACCATATTTCAACAGTCAGAATTAAAAATCAGTTGTAATATTTTGTTGACAGCTGTTTTATCTTGAGGCTTCAAATACCAGTTTTGAAGTTTTGAAAGCCTCAGGATAAAACAGCTGTCAACAAAATATTAATTCATTCAGAAGGGGAAAAAGTAGAAATGCTGGAAAAGGTTACCAGGTTGGAATGATGTCATCATCAGATGTTTGATAGCAGAGTTTCAGGCTAGTTCACCAACCAAGACACAAAATCTATTTAAGTTTAAGTAACTCAGACTTATCTTACTATATCTTATACTCAGACTTATGATATGCCTGAATAATGTTAATATTATTTACAATTTGAAACCAGACATAATCTTGAATCAAGGGTGTGGCTAGACTACGGCCACTGAAACACTGGCTGGAAGCAGCTTTGCAGTCTGGGGATCTTTTCATTTGTACAATTTTTATAATACTGACATTAAAATGATAAGTGTTTCTATTCACATTTATCACAGTACAATAGTAAGCACAGCATTGTTTTCTTACTGTGTGCTGCAGCAAAGTGTTAGTGTCATATTTGAGTCTGGATCTGAGTTTCTAGAATACTAACATTGTTTATGGGCTGTTTCATCTTGAGGCCTGTGTTGGGTCAGGCACAGCTGAGTCTTTAAACATTGATTATGCAGTAAAATATTTATTTACTTTCACAAATATTTATTTTTCTTTAGACATCATGAAGCTGGGAATGTTTCTCCCATTCAGCACTGAATTTTTTTGTGTCTGCCTGTGGGTATTGTCAAATTATGTTATTGTTTTACAGATGTATTATGAGATACAAAACCTGTATGGCCCTTTTTTGTGGACAAAAGTGATCAGGTATATTAAAACTACTTACTACCGAATGCATGGCTAATTTCAGTGGTGAAGCCATTCAGTCATTTATTCTCCAGTGCCAGCTTTTTCCAGTACAGGGTTGCAGGAAAATTGGAATGTACCCTGGTACTCAATTGGTGTTAGGCTGAGAAATTAATCCTGAGCAGGATGTCAGTTTATTATAGGATGCATACATACATACATACCCACACTCATGCACACAAAAACACACACATGTGCACTCACTTATTCCCTTATGTCATGCACACTTACCAGTTATTTGAAGGCTTTTCCAAGATATGGAAAGAAACAGAGCACCCAGTGAAAACCTTCATAACCATGGAGAGGATTGCAGTCTCCGCAAAGGAGGCACCAGAGCTGGCAAACAAACTGCAAAATGAAGTGCTGTGAGGTAGCAGTAAATACCTTCCTTTACATCAACCGATCAAACAAAATCACAACTGAAAACACAACTACACAACTAAACATATTTACAATACTTCTGGGGGGGGGGATTTCCCTCATATTCTTTATGCAAATTGTTCTGCCCCTGCACCACAAATTTAAAGAAATCCGTTCTGGGTTTGCTGTTGGTTAAAGGAAGTTTAATGTCCATCTGCAGAAACTTCAGTCAAAATATATCTCTAACAGAGACACACATTTTTCATCAGGAGCAGTTTGGTAAATCTCTATCCCATGCATTGTTTTTAACTGGAGATTAACAATACCCTTCTTGTTACAGCTGGTTTGGTCAGAAAGAACAGTTATGTTGTTCAAATATTATTTTTCTTAAGAAACAAGAAAGAAGTAGTAGTCAGAAGACTTTAGCCTGGTGATTTGGGTGGCAGCATATCACTATGTTCGATAAATATTCAGAACTTGTCCTCTAAAAGGAGTTTTGTTTAGCCTGGTAGAACAGTCTGATACATTTTGCCTTACAGTGACAATAAACAAAACAGGGTATGATGTTTTGTTTTATTTTCTGTGGATGGATATAGCTCTGTAAGCTCTGGCAGGATAGAAAGAGCATCAGTTTTGACTTCTGAGAACATTCATTATGACATGATTAAGTCCAGCATGACACTTATTTCAAACATATTCTAACACTGAGGTTATTCTTTAATGACAGCATTCTAGTATTGTCATATATTTATCTCCTTTATTTATGGCACATAATAAATATATTGGGGGTATTCACAAAGTTTACTGCCTTTGTGTAGCACTAATTACCTTGAGCGAATGCTTTTAATTAGATCCTAGTTTAATGCAATAGACCTACATATGTACCTGAAATGAATGACTTGGCATTTAACATTCATTTCAGATGCATATGTATCTCCATTATGTGCAAACTAGGATGGTATTAAATGTATGCCATTGTAATAATTAGAGATACATAATGGTGCTAATCCTTTATGAATTCTCCTTTAGAGTTAATAGCTATGATTAAAGAAGTAGTTAAAATTCATGAGTTGATGGCCATGAAAGATTTAAGATCTGAGTAACAGTCTCTTAACCCTTTATTAACAAGCTAAGTGGCTGACCTTGTATTAATGCAGTAACCATCCCCACTGGAATACACTATAAGGTAAGTATTAGTACTTTAATCAGTTGGACTCTAGTTAACAATGTTAATACCCTTTTTAACAGCTAGATGAAGAAGCCTGTTACTTACTATCTGTGCGTTTGCTGCATGATAATGTTTGCACAATTATGTTGATGCTTAGCATGTTGTGAAAATCAGGTCTGACCAGTAACTAAAGTTATTACTCTCCTTCTTACATATTTATGGCAGGATTCAAAAATACTGTCAGCACTGTACTCCAGATATAGTCTGCAATTACACAGCTGTACCAGCAAAAGGTGTAATTCAAAGCCATATTAACTGTGGAATTTGGACATTTGGATGGCACAGTGGTGCAGCAGTAGCATTGCTGCCTCACAGCAAGTGGCTTCCCGGTTTGATTCTTGGTTTGAGTGCCTTCTGTGCGGAGTCTCTATGTCCTCCCTGCAATCGTGTGGGTTTCCTCCGGGTGCTCCGGTTTCCTCCCATGTTACAAAGACATGCGTCTGGAGCATTTCTCCCTGCTGAAAATTGGCTTTGTTCCAAGTCAGACTTTCCTGGTTAACAAATGCTAAATAAATAAACAAAATAAAGTAACAATGATCTTGGAATCATGCACCATGACTGTAGACACTCCATATATATCACACATGCACATCCTGCAGTCCACAAGATCTGCATTAAAGTTTCACCAAATACCAGTGCAGGTATCGGAGCACCATAAAAGTCTGTGGCTACCCATGGCATGATCGCTAGCCCTATGCATACATCATGAGACAAAGATGAATAATAACTGCAGTATATTACATGCCTATTATGTCCAGCAGTCCCACATCTCATTGTTCCACAACCCTGTGGGTATATATACTTGTATGTATGTGGCTATGTGACCAAACATCAAAATGCCAACATGGTCCCTCTGGATACTTCTTACATTTACAATAGAACAACAACTGAGAAGTGTTACTCCCAAGTGGATGCAGACATGTGCCTGATATATACCAAACATATAGGTTCATAGGTTCATAAGTGTGTACTAGGCCAATGGCCCTGGAGCCTTTACAAGCCTAGTCCATAAAAGTGCCCTGGCATCATGCCGCCATTAGCTCCTGGTGCCTCTATCAAGCAGAGCTACTGGAGTGATCCCCGGGGTGAACTTTCTATTTCCCATCCACTCATCAAGATTTCTCTTGAAAAGGGCCAGTGAGGCACTCTGCTTGACATGTATGGGAAGTCTATTCCAGAGCATGGGCAGTCTCTAGGTTATGAACCTGTCCTTCCAGCATGTTCTTTTGATTGTGGTAATGAGGTTGCGGTCCCTGGAGCATGTGGTGTGGAGGGATTAGGATTTCTTTAGGTTTAACATTTCTAACAGGCTGGGTCAGACATGGCTTTGTAAGTGAAGCAGAGATCACCTCTTAATAGATGATATGAGACAGGGAAAAGTTGGAATTTTTTAAGTCTGTCCATGTAGGGCATGTGTTTAAGGCCTAGAATCCTCTTCATGAGGTACTTTTGTGGCCTTTCCAGCTGTTGCAGGTGTTTAGTGAGGTACATGCCAAATAGGGCATTATACTCGATGAGTGGTCTAATGAGGGAAGAGTAGAGAGAGATGATGACCTCTTTCTTCCTGGATGCAAAACCCTTGGTAATGAGATGTGCCACATAGAAGGACTTTCTAACCACAGTGGCAATGTGGCGGTCAAAGGAGAGGTTGCTGTCAACCTGTGTTCCCAGATCTCTTATAACACCTTCAGTGTTCATTGGGCTACCATCAATGTGGTAATTAGTGGGAACTGAGTTTTTCCCAAAGGGAATGACAATGCATTTTTTGGCATTAAGCTTAAGGCCATGGTTTCGACACCAGTCATTGGTCTTAGTGAGGCCTTTCTGTAGGATCTACATCACTTAGGGAGTTAATAATGGCTCCCAGCTTGCAATCGTCTGTGAACTTGGTCAGCCAGAGTCCCTCCATGTTGGCCTGAACTTCTGAGAAGTAGATGCCAAACAGGAGAGAACCCAGGACTGATCCCTGTAGGACTTCACTTGTGACTTGTTGGCAGTCTGACTTGGAGTCTGCTACTTTCACACTGTGGGTTCTATCTGTGAGTTAGTTTGCAACCCACCTAGTGATATAGGGGTTGATGCCTAGTTTGGTGAGTCCATCAATAATTCCTGAGTGGAGAATGGTATCAAAGGCCTTGGCCAGATCGAGGTAGGCTGTATGAACTGCCTTGCCCTCATCCACAGCTTTGGTGACTAACTCAAAGAAGGTTGAGCAGGCATGATCTACCCTTCACAAAACCAAATTGTGTGGGATCCAGAATTTGGAGCTTCCCTATATCCTTGTTAATTAAGTCCATAATGATGCACTCCATAGCCTTACATATCAGACTCATCAGGCTAATGGGGCGATAATTCCCAGGGTCTGTAGTCGCTCCCCCTTTATGGAGAGGGATTACTGTAGACGTGCACCATTCTGTAGAGACAAAGCCTGAGGTGAGGCTGTGACTGAACAGGGCACAGTCAGGGATATTGTCAGGTCCCATGGAAGCTATATTCTTGGCCTTGGACAATGCAGCATTAACTTGTGATGCAGTAATGCTGGGTGCCTGGCATTCCTCCGGTATTGTGATTGGTCCTTTGGGGGGTAGGGGTAAAATTGGCACTGAATCTGTCGGCCAGTATGTTGGCAATATTTGTTGGCTCAGTATAGGAGGTACCATTGTGCAGTAACTAAGAGCAAATCTGGGTATTGCTGTGGAGATTCTTGATATGACTATAGAAGGCTTTGTGGTTGTTTTTAGTGTCTGCCACAATTCTGCCTTCATAGCTAGTTTTAGAGGTTTTGATGGGGGATCTCAACTTTTTGTTGAGGCTAATAAGGAAGTTTTTCCAGTCTTGGGACTTCACCTTTTTCTGCAACAGTTTCTTCCTTCTGTTGTAGAGTTTGTTAATGGCAGGGGACCACCAGATTGGCTTCCTTTTTTTGGAGGAGAGCGTCTTGGTTCTGTTGGGTATGGCTAGTTCCATGCATTTATGTATGTGTTCATACCATGCATCAGTGCATGATTCAGCATTCATGCACCTATTTTCCATTTGCATAGGTGCCGTGAAGTTAGCCACCTCTGTTTTTAGGAGCCCAAAGTCAGCTTTGGAGAAGTTTTTCATGGTGGCTACCTTTGCTGGTGGTGTGGGTGAGATGTGGATTTCCATGGTAATTAGTTTTTGTATAATAATGTTAGTGCATAAAAGCAGTGACAAATGCAAGACCTACACTGCAAAATACATACCTCGGCTTGCTCATGATTTACCAGCACAATGAAAACCAAGCATTTCACTGTAGATCACACTGTAAGAGTGTTAACTTCCACCTCAACTGGCTTTACTTTTGGAAAGCTACAAAAAGATACTTCATGAATTTATGTTCCTAATAAAAAATGTGGACCATTAAATATAACATAAAAAAACTATTTTTTTATACTATAACGACAATGATACATACAAAACTTATTAACAGTATAAACAGTTTAGATGATTTTAGGAATATTCTAATTTCAATATTTTTGATCTAAACTAATATTTGAATTAGTTTTATAATGTCTGAGAAGTGTTGTTTGTATTCAGTTTGGCCTAGTGCATTTCATTCCTCTGTTATGATTTGGTATGATCTAATCTAGAAAATCAATAAAATACCAGGCATGGTGGTAAAGGTGTGTACAATAATACATGAACACCTGCTTATGATAACATTACATGCTAGTGGCATGTATCTCCGAGAGTGTATATATATGGCGACATGTAATTCTGAACAATAAACAGTAGATCACACACATATATCTGCATGTGACATGTGTCATGTGTCCCATGAACTATGGGACATGATATAACACTCAGTAAAGTAATATAAATTGTAATACTCTACAAACATGCATGTATACAGTCCTCTATCAAAGGAACATTATACGTTGGTGCACATACTGTTATACTATCAGTCAATGTATGCAGAACAGTAAAGGAACTTGAGAAAGGACCTTGCTTAAAATACTCTAGTGTTATGGATGCAATTCTCCCAGTTTGTCACTTTCTGCAGCTGATCTGTGTTCCAACCAGCAAAGAAAAGTCACCCACAGAGCAGGCAGCTCTAATTACGGAAAGCAACAGGGACATCACATGTGGACCTCAGCCAGGAATCATTGCTGTCAGAGGGAGTATATGACTATGTTCAGACTAACTCATTGAAATAGCTATAGATGATGTATAGCTATAGATGATGTATAGTGGCATACCTAGCATATTAGACACATTGAGCAGAAAATTATTTTTCATATTTAGTGGGCCTAATATCTGTCAGCTTGAGAGTACATAACTGACAAACAATGCTAGCTCACAAGGGATGGCATGCACCTGTCCCTATAGTCTCCTTTTATTTTTTCAAAATATCAACCAAAGAAATAGACAAAGGTAAAATGGTACACATCACCTATTTTGACCTGGCCAAGGCTTTTGACACAATCAGCATAGCAGAAAGAGTTAAGGACTACATCTATCTGTCACCCACTGGATTGCCAACTGAGTCACACATAGGATTGCAGGTGATCAAAATAGGGAAATTTAGGACAACAAAAAGACCAGTTACCAGTGGAGTCCACCAGGGTTCGGTGCTGGGACTTCTTCTGATTAGCATCTTCTTCTCAGAAGTAAAAGCCAATACAAAAGGGCTTTGGCTAATTAAGTTTATAGATGACTGCAAGTTAGGAGCATTGATCAAATCTCAAAAAAATTCAGCCATCCTACAGGAAGGCTTTCCCCAAACAAATAACTGGTGCCAGACTCATGGATGAATGCTAAATGCCAAAAAATGTATTATTGACTGCTTTTCAAGGTCGACTACCATGGGAAACTATGACATTGACAACACACCCCCTAAGAGTTGACCCATTAGTTCAGGATTTGGTAAGTTATGTGGACAGTGACATAGCGTGTGACCAACATGTGTCCACTGTGTTAAGGAAATCCTTCTATATTGTGTAGTTCATTAATAAAGGGATTGCTTCTACATCCCAGAATGTCATTGTCCCCCAATACTCAGCTCTCATTAGGCCAGTCATTCAGTATAATACCCATTTTGGCATGTATCTGTTCAGGCACATCCAAGAACCTGAATCCTGGCAGAGATACCTTACAAAAAGGATATACAACCTAAACAATATGTCGTACATGGGCCACCTCACAGATGTATATCATTATCTTTGGTCTCTTAAAGACTACTAAGAAGTGACTTGTGTCTGTCATGGAAGGCATCCTCAGACACATTACTGATGGACTTGCTTCACATGCGCAAGTTACATGGTATCAGAAATACTTGATCCAGGGAACTAAACCTTGTCTGCAACATTAAAGAATGGTTTGGAGAGATAGGTATACCTCACAGACTAAGTACAACTGCTCTAAAACAAATTCACATAAGCCTAAGTCAGGGACATTCTCCAAAATCCAGCAGGGTTTCCACTTGGTTTCACAAATGCAGCACCCAGAGCATAAATATTGCAGTATATTTCATGCAATCCATAGTAGTCACGTAAGGTACACGTCAAGCTAAGGAAGCAATAAGAGGGTAACTTCCAGACCAAACATATTAGATAAAGTCAGGAACATTCTGCAAAAATTGGGGACAGATTCAAATGTGTTTCATACAATGACTGACCAGAGTAAATAATATTCCAATATATTTCACACAAATGAACTCTAGCCTTTAATGCCTGACTTTACACTAAGCACAAGTTATTTCATCCAAACACAGTTATCCAGTCTCCTCCCAAGAAAAAAAAGGTCATAAATATCCCAATTTATTTCACACAAATGCAAGCTATCCTGCCCTTAATATTAGACTTTAAGCTGACAGAATGAAAAAGGCAAGTTATTTTTTCCCTCAGCATAGCTAGTATCCCTACCCCCAAAAAATACATTTATTTCACATAAATGACAACTATCCAGCTCTTAATGGCAAACTGTAAACTGAGTAAGTGAAAAGGGCAAGTTACTTTTTACTTTCATCCACAGCATATGTAGCCAATTCCCACCCAAAAAAGCATAACCATTCTATTTATTTCACCTAAATACACAGGAGTCAGCCATTAATACCAGACTTTAAGCTGAGTGAACAAAGAGGACAAATTATTTCCTAGAGGACAGCACAGCTAGCCACTCCCCCCCCAAACATTAAACTTAATTCAAACAAATGCACACTACCCAGCCTTTGAAATTCTCAAATTCTCAAATGAAAAGGACCAAATTGTTGCCACGGTTGCTACCTCAACCCCGCCCCCAAAAAGGCATAAATATTTCAATTTATTCACACACATGTGCACTAGCCAACCTTAATGGCAGAATTTAAACTGAGCAACTGAAAGGACAAGTTATTTTAATTCACAGCCCAGCTAGATACCCCTCAACCTGCCAAAACAAAAAGAACCAAAGAGTACAATTAAAAAATAACATAAATAGCAAGTCTCAAAACTTTAAACTTTAATTTCATCCATAATATCTAGCCACTCCCTCCCTTCACCTTCTGCTCCCCCTCCAAAAAAAAATGCTTACCTACAATCCAGCAGTCCACAATGCCCTGGCTGACTGTTGACTTTAACAACAACAATGCTGAGACTAACCCAATTAAAAAAATAATAATAATAACATTTACATTTCCAAAATTACACTATGTTAAAAAAATTCAACCAGATTTTAGAAATATGCATGCTTCTGTCCGGTTTTATTTACTCCTCCAATCTCAGTCTTCAGTCTCCAGAGCCATGGACAAGTGTAAGGTGGTCCACACAGCCTATCTAGACCTTGCCAAGGCCTTTGACACCATCCTCCACTCTGGAATCATAGATAAACTTACTAAACTGGGCATTAATCCCTACATCACCCAATGGGTTACTAACTGGCTTACTGATAGAACCCACACTGTAAAAGTAGCCACCTCCAAATCCAGCTCCAGACAAGTGACAAATGGAGTACCTCAGGGTTCAGTCCTTGGACCGCTCTTGTTTGGCATCTACTTCTCTGAAGTACAGGCCAACACTAAGGGACTCTGGCTAACAAAGTTCACAGATGACTGCAAACTGGGAGCCATTATTGAATCCCCAAATTATGTGGATACTCTACAAAAGGGCCTTACAGAAATAGATGCTTGGTGCCAGAGCCATGAGCTCAAGCTCAATGCCTAGAAATGTATAGTTACCCCCTTTGGGAAAAAACATGTATCTGTGAATTACCATATAGGTGGCAGTACACTAAACACCGAAAGTGTGATAAGACACTTAGGGACACAGGTGGACAGTGGTCTCACCTTCGATAACCACATCGCCACAACAGTCAGGAAATCCTTCTATGTGGCACACCTCATCAATAAGGGCTTTTCATCCAGAAAAAAGGAGGTCATTGTCCCACTGTACCCATCCCTCATTAGACCCATTATAGAATGCAATGCCCCATTTGGTATGTACCTCTCAAGACATCTGCAACAACTAGAAAGGCCACAGAAATACCTCACTAAAAGAATCACAAGCCTAAAGCAGATGCACTACGCTGACCGCCTTAAAAAACTCCAGCTATACTCTGTCGCATATCGTCTACTTAGAGGCGATCTCTGCTTAACATACAAGGCCATGTCAAACCCAGAGCTGTTGGACATGCTACACTTAAAGAAATCCCTCAGAGCCACACGCTCCAGGGATCTAAACCTTGTCATCACAATACACAAAACATGCTGGAGGGATAGGTTCCTGACCCAGAGACTCCCCAGACTCTGGAATAGATTGCCCATACATGTCAAGCAGAGTGCTTCTTTGGCCCTCTTCAAAAGGAACCTTGACGATTGGATGGAAGAAAGGAAATTCACCCCGGGGATCACATCAGTCGCCCTGCTAGACAGGGATCCAGGGAAGTAAATAGTGTGGGAATAAATAGCCAGGGAATTGTTATGGCTAGGCTTGTATAGGCCCTAGGGCTGATAGCCTAGTACCAACCTATGAACCTATGAACCTCCTAGGTTTCCTTGTCTGTATTTCCTCTCCTCCTCCAATCCTATTGGCCATTTTCATGCACACATGCAAAAAGGGAAAAAGGAGAAAAAAATGTTTACTTAAAGCTTTTTGCATTTTGAGTGTGAAAACCTTATATATCATTGGAAAAGTGCTGTGTTTTGTTAACTAAATGCCCCCCTTACTGTTTGCATCTGGGGAAGACCACACCCTTTGCAGCCCCATTAACATGCCTGAGATGATGCAGCATCCTCTCATAGCCAGAGAGCACCCTGATGCCAAAGCCTCTGGACCCTAAGGATCTCGTATCATTTGGGTGAACCTAGTTATCACAGCTGGCTCAGTCACTATTATAAGAAAAATCAGCATGCAAGCAAGGGTGCCCTCAGCCAGGTGTAAGGGGGTGCACATGCACCCACCCCCTGGAATTGGTTGGCTGGGAGATTAATCTTCTTTTAATTAAAAACAATACATTTTTTTAAGGGCACTCTTCTTTAAAAACACTCTTTGCGTCCAGTCGAACAAACGCTTCTGCATCTGTGCGAATATTGGTTTACGTCTTCATCTTCTGCCACTGTACAGAATTTGAATTCAGAAGACGTTTAGACTAAGGTTGAATGTACAAGTGAGAGGTAGGTGTGTGCATGTGTGTGTTTAAGTGTTTAAGAGATGTGTGTGTGTGTGTGTGTGTGTGTGTGTGTGTGTGTGTGTGTGTGTGTGTGTGTGTGTGTGTGTGTGTGTGTGTGTAAGAAATAGGTAGGGATGTGTGGATGTAAGAAGCAGGTAGATAGGTAGGGGTGTGTATACATGTATGTAAGAAGTAGGTGTGTAAAAGTAGAAGTATATGTGTGTGTAAGAAGTAGGTAGGTGTGTGTGTGTATGCGTGTGTAAGTAAGAGGGGGGTAGGAGTGTGTGTAAGAGGGAGGTTCATACCTCGCAATTATCCAGATTTTTACCTCATATTTTCAGTTTGTTTCTCATAAAATTGTGTTTTTCTGGCAAATCATTGCGGACTGAAGTCAGAAAATAATGGCAGACATTTGAGTTTTAGACTTCATATCCTCAGAAAATACATACTAATGCAAACCTTGTTGTTCTATTCATTTTCTAAGTTGGTATGGGGATGTATGTGTGTCATACCTCTCAACTGTACAGATTTTCACAGAATGTAAAGATTTTTGCCTTATATTTTTGGTCTGTTCTTCATAAAAATTATTTTTTGTTTGTTTTTTTGACAAATCACTGGAATGAGCTAAGGATTAAAGTTACTAAATAATGACATGCATTAGCATTTTAGACTTTATTTCCTTCAGAAAATGCATTCTAACATAAATCCTGTTATTCTAGCAACTTTTGAAATTTGTCCCTAGTTTTGGGCCTTTGTCTCAAACGTTATAACAGGCTTTCTCCAGATCTTGTGCTAAATGATTGAGAGGTATGGTGTGCGTGTGTGTGTGTGTATGTGTGTGTGTGTGTGTGTGTGTGTGTGTGTGTGTGTGTGTGTGTGTGTGCAATGCCCTAGTCACAATTAGCAGGTGGAATTTATTTTCAAGTGCATTTTCAAGGAATTGTGAGCTTCAAGAGAAGAGAAGTTTACTGCTGCTCATGCTGTCTGCTTAAAATGTGCAACTGTTATGTTTATCAAATGGTATCACTGTTGTGGTGTAGAATGTTAAAGCAGTGTTAGTAACATAGCAGGTAACATTCTTGCACTTTGATGTAGAGGGCTGTAGGCTCTACTCCCATAGCACATATATGTGTACTTTAAGGGGGTGGGGTGCTTTAGTCCTGAGTATGTCCTCCTTTGGATTAGGTGCCTAGTAACTATGAACCTGTTTTTCATCTTGTCACCCATTCCGTATTGCAATATACCAGTTTACCATTTTTTTAATGTAACATAGGCAATTTATTCTTCAAGGGCAGCAGGCACTGAATTTGTAGATGAAACAATGAAATATAAAGTTGTTTTCTAGCAACAACCTCTTTATTAATTTCAGATCTCTTTAATGTGGAATTATTCAGATGACTTTTACTTCTGCAGAGATTGTGCATATTGACTGATACTGGTGCATTGTAATGACAGAAGTTTGAGTGGCCTTTTATGGTTGAAATGTTCTGAATTGGGCAGTTTGTCATTATTGGTTCATATGTTTTGTTTCATTGCTTACTGGAAAAATGTTCAAAACTATACATTTAAAAACACTCTAACAAGTGGTGCTGTATTATACAAGTGATATAATTCAAATGATTTGAAAACAGCCCAAAGATAAACTTAACATGCCACTGGTCAGATGCATTTTCTTTGAATCTGGGTTTCAATGCTGTTTCAGTGAATGAGAATTTCAAAGGTAGATAAGTTTTAATGCTAAGTCTGTTTTCACTGTAAGACTGTTGCTTTACTTAGCAAATGTCTGTCAGTGATTGTGCTATAAAATTTGAAATAAAAGTTGTAAATTAAATCCAAATATCTGTAATCATTGTAAAAGTAAAGCATAAAACAGTATGTAAACTGAGAGTTTTCAACAGTGTTTATGGCAACTGGGGAGAAATGGCTACGTAATGGGACAAGTCTGTTTTCATTGTAAGACTATTGCTTTACTTAGCAAGTTATAGTACCACAGCACCAAAAATGTCCAGTCTATGACTACTGATGACAAGATTGCTGCCACTATACAAGAGAAGTAAAGACAAGCAGATAATGTACGTTTCACAGGCACCATTATTATGTCACATCATATGGATGTGCCCAGCTGTCCCAACAGGCCATTTGGTACTGGACACAAGAGCTGTACAAGTGTTTGGATGTTTTCATATAAAATGTCAAAGAATCCACTGGCCCTTTAGACACTCTAATGTCCCTGCCATGACAGCTCACTAAATGTCATATATGGAATAAGGCATTTACAAGCTACTTTTAAATATATGCAGTACCATGTGTTTCAGACATTTATAGTCGACTTCAGTCTCAGTCACTATTACAGGAAACAACAGCATACAACTTATAATACCACAGCACCATAAATGTCCAGTCTATGTTCAACAATGACACAATTACTGTCACTATACAAGAAGAGTAAGGATAAGTAGATATGTATATGTTCCACATGTGACATTATTGTGGCTATGGTGTTCTCAGCCTTTCACCATCTGCAGCTGCTGTGTGCTTCACTACTGTCAGCAGGGAGCCATGGTCCATGAGAACACACCTGGTGATTGTTTTTAAACATGTCCAGAGATATTCAAGTTCAAATCATAGTGACAGAGTCTCCTACCACATGAGTCACATTGTCTATACAAACACAGCCTCCATCTCACAGTACATCATCCTCACAACATCCCACTGTGCTGCAGCCCATCTTGTGTCATCTGCTATCATAGTCAACTGCTTGCACTAATCTAAAAAAAATGACTCTGTGTAAATATGGCCAATACATGTATATATCACTCATGTTTATCACTTAAATAGCACCCACTAAAAACAGACTACATTGTAATTTCCATTATTATAAATATTGTAGGCATATGATGAATGTGTCATATATATATATATATATATATATATATATATATAAAATGACATATGATGCTGTTACACATATACCACTGGTTTACATGAGGCACTATGGTAAATGTGTGTACAATGATACATGAATACCTTCTTACATGGAAACATATAATTGCATGCTAGTGGCTTGCATCTATATATATATACATATATATATATATATATATATATATATATATATATATATATATATGTGTGTGTGTGTGTGTGTGTGTGTGTGTGTGTGTGTGTGTGTGTGTGTGTGTGTGTGTGTGTGTGTGTGTGTGTCTGGACAGCTCATGGTTACATGTAACTGAACAGTAAACAGCAGATCACACACACACATATAACTAACTACATCAGACATGTGACTATTGATCTATGGAGATGATATGGCACTCGGTAAATTAATATAAATTGTAATACTCTACAGTCAAACATGTATAATGGCCTGTATCAAAGGAACATTATAAGATGGTGCAATCAATATCGTACTGTCAGTTGATGTCTGTAATAGTGACAGATAGAACATGATACATCTCCTGTGTCTGCAGATGAAAACTGCAGAGGTGGCTGGAACTTCTTTTCAGGGCCATGAAGTACAGAAAGGGTTAAGAATGCTCACACACACTCACACACGCACACACACACACACACACACACACACACACACACACACACACACACACACACACACATTCTGATATCCAGACTAAATAGGTAACACATAGATTCATACTCGGCTAACTGCCCCTGTGGGTAATTTTAAGCCTAGCCAATTTCCCTTTCAAAGGTGAGGATCAAACCCTGTATCTTGTGTCTGTGAGGTAAACACCTGAACATGCCAGCTAACAGTAGCATCTAAAGGTTCTCTGTCACATGGGACACTACTAACATGCTGTACAGCCATGTAGCAACATGATATATACAGTGAAGCATATCAGCACTTTCTCTGCATATGTTATGATGCTCAGCACACAATTACAGACCATCAGTACCACAGCTATGCTCATGCAGTACAATACCATGCCATCAGGTAGCAAAGACAGCCAGCAAATATGTAGTCAGACAGACACCCCTAATTAGGGTTGTGCAGCAATACACCATAATATCATGTAGATTATATGCTATTATAGCACAGATATGGTCATATAGGCACCCACAGGTGTACCCATGCAACATTTCACCCAGCCACTAGGAAGCTATCAATGCATACTAACATACACATGGTCATACAGGTACCCACAAGCATGTCTATGCAGTACAATGCCATGCCATTGTGCAATCCACCCATAACCCTGACAAAGGCATCATTAAATAGATCTACACATGTGTCCATGTAGTGCTATACCATGTCATTTCACAATCAGCTCTGCATTTTTGGCATATACATGGGCAGAAACCAGCCCATAGGTGTGCTCTTGTAGCACTGAAGCATGACATGGAGTGAGCTACACAACACCCTCCAATGTACATCAACACCATATACCACTGACACTAGCTAAATCACTGCACATAATTTACTTACCCTGTGTCTAATACACTCTTCTCACCCTATTCCCATAACAGTGTAAAGCACATACAATGATGGATGAGTTATAGCTATGACATCTTCCATTACATGTGTTCTGCAAAACGGATGCAATAAATTACACTCACAAAGAATAGGCAGGTAATGTTTTGATTCCTTCTCGCTCCAGTGATGCAGATGTTCCATTTCAGTGCATAACATCTCCAAATACATTTGCAAGCACTATTCATCAATGTGCAATATACCAACAGCTGTGGAAATGGACTCAGCAGTCTGCTACCAGTTCTCATTTCAACTTTCATCAGTTTGCTCTTTTCCAAAAACCAGTAGCAGGTATGGTAGACAATTCATTACATGTATTTCTGTTTCTCTGTTTCATTATGCTGCAATCCATGAGCAAAGCTGCTAATCATTGTATCTTTTACGCAAGGAAGTTGACACTCAATGGGTGGCCAAAACCATTGTAAACATACATATCTGTCCATCCATGAACTGGCATATAAGCTGTATTAATCTCCTTTTACATTCTGACCATTGGGGAAAAAAAGAATAACATAAACTTGAGCAGAAGTCACTACTTAATAACATACATTTTGGATTAATTTTCAAATGAACATATCATATTAATAGTTCTCAATTCCATTTATTTAGTTACTTGTTAATTTTTTCAATGAGTTATTCTCATGAATGAGATGGGGATTAATATCTGTAGAATTGTAGCATCCTCCATGAACCCTTCCATGTCCTCAGTCATGATAGAACTTGAGGTCCAGTTATAAACCTATAAGTCTGGGTTGTCATCCCCAGGCTAACTGGTATGATGAGTGGTGTGGGAGGCAGGGAGGTAGTCAGAGAGCCATAGTATTTGCCCAAAGAAGGCATTTAACTTGAGTAGAAGCCATATCCTCTTAAGTGACATAGTTTCTTCTTATAGGCCACTGAATGCTATGAGGAATGGTCTAGACACATCTTAGCACCCCCCAGTACCCACATCACTGACCAAGCCTTACTGCACACCTATCCAAATCTCTGTTTTGAACATACCTCTCTATTGTACAGATTTTTGCAGAATGTCCAGATTTTGTCTCATATATTTGGTTTGTTTCTCATAAAATTGTGTTCTTTCTCGCAAATCATTGAGGACTGAAGTCAGAAAATAATGGCATACATTTGAGTTTCAAACTTCATACCCTTCAGAAAATTCATGAGAAAGCATAACCTGTTATTCATTCTATCCACCTTCTAAGTTTGTAAGAGCAATGTTTAAAAAGTGTCCCTATTTTTAGGCCTTTGTCCCCCCAGTATTCATTCCTTTGTCCAGATTTCTTGCTCTAACAGGTTGGGGGGCATGGTTCTGAACCCTGGTCTCTATCAGAACTCAATGAGCAGCATGATGCATACTGGCACATTATTTGTGTCCCTCCATCAAGGAACAGATAAAGTCACCCAAAGCTTCAGTAAGTATGTAAACCACTAATCAGTCTTAGGTCACCAGGATCATAGTCATGATCCTATCCCTCTAGCTACTCAGGATTTTATCTTTATAAACCAACAGAGCTGGCTTATTTATCATTTTATAGCACGGATAGTGATTGTTAATATTGTCATAGAGGGTGCCCATATTACTTAGCATTGACTGTTTACTGACAGTAATAGTTTATATTGCTCATTTTAGTAGCATTTGTATTATTTCTTAAGCAGATATATATTGTCTATCCTCTCACTGATTTCTTCTTCCTGAGATAATAGATTCAGACACTGAAGACAGTGTCTCTGTGGCCCACCACATTTGTAACAGGGTGCTGGATAGGTTGAGCTGCCCTCCATGGACATTGTTGCTACACTTGTATGTATACCTTGAAGTGTTGCTGGTGGCAAACTTCAGTTATCCATCCCTGTCTAGTGTAGGTCTGGTCTTTCATGCTACATGAAATGCAGAACCCATTCATCATCACCTTTCTCAACTGGCTGTTGCCAGCAGTTTGACCTGCCGTCTCTTTTAAAGTGTAAAGCTGGTATGCTATTTTCTCTAGGAATGGACTTACTTAACCATCTTTCTCTGGTCACATATCTGGTCAGTCCTGTGAATATCCTAGGGATAGGATCTGGGGAGCAGTGTCACGGGGTAAGCAACATCAGTCATCAATTATTTTGTAATATCTTGCATAATAGGTGGTTCATCCACACACAGTCATCTAGTAATTGGCCATAGACTATCCAGCTGTTGAATATTTCATAAGTGGTTTATATGTCTTCTCCATATACCATGTCTTATACTATTGGACCCTTGGAATATAATCCATAAAAGAGTCTGGCGCATTTACCAATATTACAGTAGATGGCCAGGACTGCATGGCCTGTTCATACCTCTCAACAATATTGATTTCTTCCGGTATTTAACTTTCACATAGTACCTTTCATGAATTTTGATGTGTTCCCCACTGTATGTTATTAATCAGACACTATTGTAAATGCATTCCATCGTGGTGTTTATTAAAAGCAGTCAGACGAATTGTTTATTCATTATACATATCAGAAATCTATTAGCACCTTCAGTAGAAAAGCTCTGCTTTTTCTTCTTTCTTTTTTTCCTCTGTGCATGGCTCCTGGAGTCATGTCATAACACCAGTTGCCAATGAAGTGATGCAACTGGAGCTCAGGATCAGGTGGCTAAGACTGCAGCATGCAAGGAAAAAGCTACTGCAGAGGGAGCAACTAAGTGAGGTAGTAGATACCATAGAAGTAATTTACAGATTGAGCCCAGCAAGCAAAGCTTTCGCAAACAGAGTTTACTGCTTTGTAGTTTTACTAAGTGGCTAAAGTTTCCTGTCATTGTTTTAGAGGTATTGCTGCCCCTAAAAGCAACAGTAAAGTAGATACCTATTTTTTTATTATTAAAAATACTGCAATTAACCTGGAGCAATCCGCCGTGGTGGTGCTGCGGTAGCGTTGTCGCCTCCTAGTAAGACGCTGACCGGTTCGACTCTCAGCTAGAGCGTCTTCTGCGTGGAGACATGCCGTGAATGGGTGTACCTTCGTTAAAGGTTGTGTGTTAGGGCTGGCAACTCCGCACGTAAAAATCAGCTGTCAGTCATTAGCGGACCAGAGTTCCGCTGTGGCGACCCCTAACCGGGAAAAGCCGGAAGACACAACAACTGCAATTAACCTGGGGTACGTTGCTCCAAATTTTGAATCAACGAGTTGGCACAAATTATTGGGGGGATGCTCTGCCAGCTGCTTCAGATCAGAAGTGCAGAACTAGAGTAAGAATGCTCAGAGTCTTCTGGTGGCTCCTCATTTTTCCTTTAGTCACTATTTGGATTGGTCTATTAGTAATAATGATCATTCTAACAGACAAATCTTCTGAACCAGGAAATGGATGCTGGAGGAAGGATGTGAGGGGATTAATCTTTTCTAAAGGTATGTCTCCCTCAGTTATGCTGTGCTGAATTTACTTATTTACTGTATTTTTAGTCCAGTGTCATGGGTAATTTGGAAGTCACCAAGAAAGTTTGCAGCTGTAGCAGTTTCTCTATTTAGTACTGTCAGCTCAGGGATCACACATTTCTTATTATTTCTGTCAAGAAACTGCACCATTTAAAATATCGGGATATACTCTTTTCAAACTTTTATGTAACAAACCAGCATTGTGGAATAGAAATATGTGACAAATCCATATTATATAAATATGTTTAAATCTGTTTAGGTATAGCTGAGAGAACAAAGATTTATATTAGGGCACATTCTGACAAGAATACATCTACTGCTGTAGTATTTTATTATTTTACATTGCAATGCCTTTGCTGGCACAAAAAACAATGAGGATAGTTTTGAGGCAAACCAAAAATGTCACTGTACAGTGGACACAGTTGAGGTTTGTACTTCTGGGGACAGACAAAAATATGTTCCATCCTCACGGCCCATAGATTTTTTTAAAGAAAGCATCACTGTGTAGTGCAATATAAAACAATAAACACGTTGTGATTTCTGTGGCATTGGCTATGTAAGAACCCTGAATCAGTTTTTTAGAAGGCAGATTTCTTCTTAAAAACTAGGGGTGTCTCTCTTTTTTAAGAATTAGTATGATTTATTAAGGTGTTTACAACAACTACCCAGAAAAGAAAAACATAAATATTATGTAGTGCATAAAAAGAAGAAAACAACTTGGACTGAAAATATAAACAAAAAAAAAAAAAAACAAGTAAAAAGTCCCCTAGCAGAAATATATAGTGTTCTATCAAAGAAACATATTCACAGGAACAAATATACCGCAGACTGCCGTATTCTTAATCCTCCACCCACAGCTGCATAACAAGTAGGATGGAGAGCAAAACAGATGGTCAGTTAGCTCGGGGTGCTATTGGTCACAAGACAAGAATAAAAATGCTGTTGTAGAAAAAAATGATGGTTCTCGCTTGTTGGGACCATAGATATGCTCAGTGTAACTCTGTGCCATTCACAAATTACTTAGCAGTGCCAGTCTCCCTTATAAGACCATACTGGTCTACTAATTATGCCTTTCTGCAAGCAAAATGGCCATTCCACACCATGAATAGTTCCTGATGCATGTTTTTTTTCAATGTAAAGCCTTTATGTCTGTGACAACAGATTGCTGCATATTCTCTGTTTATTTACTGCAACATACAGACCTGCAGATACAGCTGATCAAAGTGCAGGACAGCCTTGATCTATTTCATCCTATCTCCTAGTCTCCTTGTATTCTGTAATACCAGTTTAGTTGTGCACATAACAATAACCTGATAATTAGCTTAGAAAATGTAAATCACAAAATTCTATAAAGATATTCTGTATTGTCTGTGTAAACCTCCAAGCCCTACGCACATATATACAGAAACAGATTAAATATATGTTGAGAGGACAATACTGTGTGCAAGCATTTATATCAAGTCAGTACCTTACAAAGAACAAACAACATATAGAGTGGTGACTGCATCACTTAACACCCCTCAGCATTACTTAGGGTTTTTTTTCAAAACATGGCACTAGTAGAACTTTTCACTTGCCTTTATTTATTTGACGTTTCCTAACAGGGCTGGTAGGCTGGTACAGGACCCTTTTTCAGTCACATCTGGTTCATAAAGCTGCACAACACATAATTAATTGACTTACTTATCTGTGTGTTTATTTATTTACTTACTTACTTATTTATTTGGTTCCATTTGTTTACTTGGAAAGTAAGACTGTGCAAACAAGCCCCTTTTCAGCGAATACTCAGGGAGAAAACCTCTACAAAAAATAACAGTAGTTGTTGTGTCTTTTGGCTTTTCCCGGTTAGGGGTCGCCACAGCGGAACGCCGGTCCGCTAATGATTGGCAGTAGATTTTTACATGCCGAATTGCCAGCCCTGACGCACAACCTTCAACGAAGGTACGCTCATTCACACATGTCTCCACACAGAATAGTACATATACAATATACAGAAATACTCGGGTGACAATTAGCATTACATAAAAAGTTCCACAAGATTTACAATACTACTATGCAATATACAGAATGCTCAGTTAACATTAGCAGCATTGCATACAAAGTAAAGATAAATAAAGCAGATAATAATGAAATAAACAAGTATATTTTGTAGAAACATAGCATTGGGTGAAGTGCATTAGGTCATATATAATTTTATGTATTTTTGTCTTGAGAAACGCAGAAGACAGAAAATTAAGAAATAACAGATAGTCACTGACACATAGGTGTGCACAGGAGAGGAAGTTTAGGAATAATTTAGCCTGGGAATAGTAAAGGCATAGCCAGGAGTCAGTCAGGAACAGTTTAAATTTATCTTTGAAGAGATGCGAGTTGTTGAGGAGTCTGATTGAACAGGGAATTGATTGACTTCCAGGATTTTGAGATATAAGTAGAGTAAAGAGCATTTCCTGCTTTACTATCAGCTTTCTGAATTGAGAAGAAATGTTTCTCAGTAAATTTAAAGATACATATACCTAACTAGAAAATAGCATTTAAATTAGTAATAAAACAACAAGAACAATAATTAAGCATACAAATACAGTTAAAATAAATTGAGTAGAATAAAATAACAGGGAATGAATATGCAGTCAAATCAGACATATATTAGTTTATAGACTGGAAAGCTGCAATGAAAAGAAACATCATACATGAGAGGATGAACATTAGCATTTAAACAAAGCAACATGTCCTTGCAATGTTCTCGTCAAATGTCAAGTCAAACAAAAACCAAGACGAGAGAAAGACATAAAATGCAGTGGCAATAATGTTGTTTAGAGATTTCATCTCTTTATTGCACTGAGACTACTTCAGAACAAATCCATACTAATACATTTTACTTGAAAGGCAAATTCACACATCATGTTATACAAAACATCCAATAAAAAAAAAATAATAAAATTGCTTATATTCCTCTCATTCTCAAGTAACATTTTATTCTAATGTTATCATTTAAATCTGGGAAGTTTCCATCATTTAAATCTAATTGCCACATTAATTCTTAAATTCTGGAATAGTATTTCACTTATTTCCTCTAATGCCTTGACTAAACAGAGTCCACAATAATAAACATACTTTTCTTATAATCAATATACACTACAGAATGTTTAAACAATTCATTGTAGGATTTTTTTTAATACCGTTATAATGCTCATAAAATTTTTGTCCGAACCCCACTTCTTTCCATGAAACATCATTCATTGTAATATTATGTTTGCAGTTATCACTGGTTCCATGCAGATGACTTGTGAATATTTTTAGGGTACTACCAATTGACTATCGGTAGGAAAAATGACACCTGCAAAATATCCATGGCGTCAATGTAAACAGGTGGTTGCTAAGGTGGAAGAAGCCAGTCCTGTGGAAGTACAGACTGCACATACTAGTGCATTTGTACCATCTGAAATCTAATGCAACTTTTCACTAAGTCTTTAGTTTTTATATCAAAATCAGACTACCACAAGAAGCATTTTATAAAGAGCTTTAGTTCTGCTGCTTCCACCCCCACCCCCCACCCCCCATATATGATGCTCATCACTATGGAATGTAACTGAACTGGAATTGCTATTCTGGAACCACATAGTCAGTAGAATACATCAGCATGCAGATAACTGCTGCTTCACAGCAATGAAATTATTGTGCACCAAGTTTTTGCAGCTACACAATCCTTTCACATTGATTTATGAGGATTTTTTTCAACTGAAAGTAACGGATAGATCTAATGACCTTTTTAGCCATATCCAATGCCAAAGGCAAAAGAAGATACAGCTAGCTGATCCTAAAATCATAATGTAAAAACAATCTTGATTTAGAGTTCAGCTCAGTACAATAGTTACACTTTGAGGAGCAGAATGTTATGTCATATAGTAAACACAAGGAACATATACATATTAAGCCTCTTCATTAAATGCATACAATTCCCCAAGTTACAACTCTTCAACCACTGTACTTCATTCAGACTCACTGATAGTTTCTATTATAGTGGTGGAAATCCCTGAATTTTTGGGGGGCTCTTTATTTTTTTTCGGTAGTTGTGACTACAGAGTTAGTATATTGAAGTAAAAGGGTATTGGAAGACAAAGCCCCTCCTCATGTGAGGTGTAATGGGGCTTGCCCCAGCAAATCTTGCTTTTTTTTTTCATCTGTTCAAGACTTCAGCCTGTTTACCTAGCCTGATCCTACTTTGTTGATTCATAGTAGAGCCTAATTTGGCTTGCAGGAAATTTGTTTTTCATATATCAAATATTTACATTTTGGCATATAGTTAAGTAGTCAGTCAGTGTGAATGTAAAGGTGAGAGAGTGTTAGGATTTCTAATGCAAACTGAGAATGAATTTCCTCTTCCCTGTATGATTCTGAAAAATGGTAATTATCTAAAAATGACAAAGAATGGTGGAGGAACCAGTATGGGAGATCCCTATTTCATGAATATCAATAGATAATAATGTGACACTTTAAAGTTTGTTGATGAGCAGTAGACAAATAATACAATGTAAAATTTTGCATAAAAGTATAAAGAAAATTATACAATGATAGCTCATTAATATTCAAAAAATTGCATGCTGATTGGTCAGTTTAACACTGTAACTCGAGCATACAGCAATAGAAAAAAGTCCATTTGCTGAAGTGTGACTGGACTTTCTTCTATTAGTCTATGCTGTGGAAGTATACATCTCAGCTGTCCAGAGTTTCACAGAATGTCCAGAATTTTGCCTCATATTTTTGGTCTCTCCGTCATAAAATTTGTGGTTTTCTGAAAAATCACTGACGAGTGAAGTCACTAAATAATGACATGCATTTCATTTTCAGAATTTGTACCCTTCAGGCAATGCACAATAGCATAAATCCTGTTATTATGACAGCTTTCTAGGTTTATAAGACCAGCATTTACAACTAGTCCCTATTTTGCTGATTTTGTTCCCCTTTATTAAAGAGTTTGTGACATTTTTTGAGCTAAGTGGTTGAGAGGTACATATGGAGGGTAGAGCAAATACAAGGAAAATTGGGTATGTTCTGCAAAATTAAACAAACATACCCAATTTTCTTTGTATTTTTGCCCTGTATCTCTTGTACCTCTAAACTGTCTGTATTTTACAGTTTAAAAAAAAAAAAACAACAGAGTTCTTCCTTTTTCCATTGCTTGTTTTCAACAGCACTAATGTACAGTGCAAGTGTGGGAATGTAAGTATCCATACACATGCGCAGTTTATCAAATAAGCCCAGAAGAATGAGGAAACAGTGCAGAGGAACACTACGGCACCAGTATACAAAGACATTATTAAGAAAAGTAAGCAATTGTTTTCTTAAATGATGTCATTGTATAATAGCAATAACCGACTCTTGGGTGTGGGTATATAAGGATTTACCCATATCTGCTCATCAGTTACTATTTAAGTAATAGGTGATCTCTGCTAATGATTCACAATGGTGTTGTCTAGCACTTGCCAGTTTAGTAAATCTGTCAAGCTAATGTTTACATTTGTAACATTATTGAATTATTCTTGTTTTTGCATTACATTGCAGTCTTCATCATGGTTAACTGAACAACTAATAGGTAGTGCCTTTGCACTGAATCCACAGCTGGTTCCTCAGGCTTTTCATATTCAATACAATACAATACAATAATTTGCCAATCACATGCAAGGGAGGGCTTGTACCTTTTAGTATTTCTAAACGCCGAAGCAGCAGATTCCATAAATACTGTCCAAAGCAGCTTTATTGGACACCAAATTTCCACAAGTGTTTACCTTTTGTAAAATTATGTCATTCTTACGATACACAGGTATCAAATTAAATGAATCAGGCAGGACATATAGCCTACTTTTCTCCAGTCAAATCATTCCCATAAAGAGGTCCTTAAATACTTTAAATATCTGTATAGCCATTCAACGAAGTAATATAGACCGGCAATTGTAGTCACAGCAACCAATAAACATTCATGTTCTCTATGCATGAACTAGCAGTAGTGAACAGTGATTGGTGTAAGGGGCCTCAGAGGAATCTGGCATTAAAATTCATACTTAAGAAAAAATCAGATGCTAGAATTATTGTATGTACTCACTCTGTGAAAAATAGATTTAAAATTAGATTTAGACATTCCTTTCCAACATCTGACCCTAACAAATTGATTCCTAGAACTCTAATCAAAGAAATACTGGAGATGTTATCATCAGTAAGTGATGAAATAACAGCAATTATACAATGACCCCCCCCCCCCATTAACTTTTGAAAATGTGCATGTCTGTTGTAAATCCAGCTTATACTAATGGAAAAGATCCAGTCACTCTGACTTTTTCCATTAGTATAAGTCTTGATTTTTTTTGTGTTTTTGGTAGCAACGGAGAACAGAAGAGCTCCTTTGCTGTAATTTCGCTATGTTAAACGAGTTTAACATAGCGAGATATCTTTAAAAAAAAGCAACGGAGATCTTCCTTTATCCATTGCTCCCACACACAGCTCTGATGTACTGCATAAGCATATGGATGCAGAGTACATCAGAACTGCCGCAGAATACTGGACAGCTGCGGAAGGGCAGCACAGAGGCATTATATAATGTCATTATTTAAGAAAAGTAAGTCTTTTTTTTCTTAAATATTGTCATTGTATAATAGCAATAACCCACTTCTGGGTGTGGGTAATGCTGGATTTACCCACGGTTGTTTTTGTTTGGCCACTCGGGCTTCACCCTCGTGACCAAACCACACCAACCGTGGGTAAATCCAGCATTACCCACACCCAGGCGTGGGTTATTGCTTAAGTAAGATGTGTTTATCTAGGTTATGGCGGAACAGAATAACCCCTGGCAGATGCCTGTAGAACACTTGTAGGATAAATAAAAAAAAAACACATACCTGAATTAAACTCAGTTTTTTCTTATAAATCCTCAGAAATTATTTACAGAAACATGATTAAACAAAGTAAAAAGCCTAGTTTATTTTTTGTTCTAGGCAATCACCCTTATGAAAAACAGAAGTCTGAAGTTAGTTTATTTCCTGTAAGCTTTTAAATTACTTTCTTATTTTGCCTCATAAACAGAAGCAGGATGTCCTTTGCTGTTCTCACATTTTATTAATATGTATATTTACATGAAGTAATCTATTTTAGTGCTGCACACCAATATAAACTAGATGGTAATCATTTTCAGAACCAGGATGAAATAATAGAGTCAGTAGGAGCTTTGTGATTAATGATGCACAGTAATGAAGGCAAGAACTTCCTGGGGACATTGCTAACATAAATGAATATGAATTTGTAGTTAAATTGCTTCAGATCCTGAAATAATCAATTCCAGATTCAAAGACAATCAAACATTTTGAAATGAGATAAGTCTCAGTTTCAGTGGCATACATAATTCATTGTTTTAACTCAAGTGCAACATTTCTTTATAACAGGCAGTAGGGGACCAGTGTGGACACCATATCAGAAAACTGTCAGGAGATAGTAAACGAAAATTAATACATTTTCTTAAAAATACAGAAATGAGAATAATAAGGGAAGTCAAAAATAAATGCTGCTTAATGGTTCAATGATACTGATACTTGGATTGGCAGCAAAAAGAACAATGTCATTATACATTATTAATATTACTCATATAAAAATCTGATTTAAAATTGTATACCCTTAAACTGTTAATCAGTATTTTTAAGAGCAAAGCTTGAAGCTTTCATTTAGTTATCAAGCAGTAAGAAGGTATAATAGAATCCCACATCTCCTCATCTGTATTACATATAGACACACACATACACACACACACACACACACACACACACACACACACACACACACACACACACACACCACAATATAAGTATTATTAAATATGCTAACTGGTGCAAAAATACATGCAGAAAATAATACATTTAGCAGAAAAAAACATAAATACACACTATAACATCAAAAGAAATTAAGACTTACCTTCAGTTCATAAGACATTTAATACAGTAAGTACCAGTTAAAATAGCTCTATAACTGTAAAACATGTTAAGACCAAACAGTATCTATTCTAATGTTTTGGCATAAACATTGGCCGGGATTCAGTAATCCTCCGAGTAAGACTAACCAAGTCTTACTCAGAGGCTGCCATTTAAGACTACAACGTCAGCGCGTCATGCATATGCATGAAGGCGCTGACTCAACTCGAAGGCTTACACAGAGCGTGTAAGACTGCAGGGGGCGTGTTGGACTGCTGAGCAGTCCAAATATCCACGCCCCTGCAACCATATAAAGTGAAAAAGACAAATGCAATGAGCGGGGCCACTGAAATGTACACATAGCAAACAGTACACATCCCCACATGCTAAACCCCTTTGTAAATGTAAAATGTAAACTAATTTTTTTTTCCTAATTCCCGATATAGCTGCCCGTATTTGCGTGTGTTTGCGTGGGTGTGCCCATTGCTTAGCTGCAGCTAGCAATTTCGACATCGAAGAGCATAATAAGAAATGTTTATGCAAATCAAGCCAAATAGCAATAGCGTAGTGGTAGAGCGTTTGCACAAAGAGGAGACATTCTCGGTTCTAGTCCCACCACTCACCTGTCTATTTTATGTTTTAAATCAGTTTATAAAATAATTCCTGACATATATGAATGAAATTTTAGTAAAAAGCATTGAAATGGCGTATGTATTAGTGAACAAAATGTATATATATAAATATAAGAAAGTGAGCAGCATTAATATATAATTGCCCATAGCTAAGCAACGTTTTACCTAGCGCAATATAATTGCCCATAGCTAAGCAGCATTTTACCTAGCGCAATATAATTGCCCATAGCTAAGCAGCGCTTTACCTAGCACAATATAATTGCCCATAGCTAAGCAGCGCTTTATCTAGCGCAATAGGTTTGCGTGGAGCTGCACACTGCACTAACCAGCGCACTGTCGGGCAATGTGGAGCAACGTAGAGCAAAGTTGCCTAAACACAGCCACACCCCCCAAGCCTGTCTGGACACTAGTAAAATAAAAAGCAATGACAAGGATCGAACCCGGGACACTGTGCACCATAATCAAAGTACTGAACCACTAAGCCACGACAGCTTAGCAAAAACTTCAACTGTTAACATACATATACTTATAAATGGAAGATTAGCCATTGCTAAGCAGGTTTGCTGTTAGCCGAGAATTTTCAAAAATGGCCGATCACAAATAAGTGCGGCAAATGCGGCATATTTAAGCTCCATAGGTGGGAATACTCGCCATAACTGATTGTAGCTCCCATCTACAGTCAGAATGGCTGGTGCTGGAGAGGGTACTCACTTTCGAGTGCAACACTGGGGCATCGAGGAGTCAAAATACATGGTTTGGCTCCTTGTCCACCATCATGAGTCAATCTCCTGCAGGGCCAGTTCCAAGGGACGGAGTACAAAACAGAGGCTTGGAACCGGTTAGCTCATGATCTCACCATGCCACAGGCATCCCTCGGACTGGTGAGCAGGTCCATCACCACCATGCAGACCTGAAGAGATGGAAGTAGGACCTACTGAACCGATGGATACAGGAGGCCCGTGACATGCAAGATGCCCCACTACTGAGTAGGTAGCCATGGAATAAAGTATGTAAGACATGCTAATTTAGTCTATATAATGGATAGGTATGTCTCAATATCCCTTCATTTACTTCACAGCTGCAGGTGTCCGTGCTGTGAATCAGCAAGCCTATGCAGATAGGCTGCTGAGGCTGCACCACCAGGCAGGTCAGTAATTATTCTGCATGTACTGTTATATAAAATAGGTGAGAGAGCCTGAAAAAAAGTGTTGTAGCCCAATAATAAAGCCATAAAATGCCCTGAATAATTTCTCTGCATGTACTGTTATATAAAATAAGTCAGACAGCCAGAAAAGGAGTGTTGTAACCCATTAATAAAGTTATGTCTTGAATAAGTCTTCTCCATGCACTGTAATATCAAATAAATGAGAGAGCCTGTAGAAAAGTGTGTAATATAATTAATAAAGGTATAATACTTGAAGTGTGTCTGTGTCACTTACTTTGAAATGTTGTTGTACTCTTGCATTATATAAATAGTACTGTTGTATTAAGTGCTGTCAACCCACAGTTGGGCAGTCCCATATAAAGTGGATGAAGGAAGTGCCAGTAGCTGTGAAGCATATATACAGTCCTCAACAGTTGGTTAATGGCTGGCATGCATAGGTAAATCTGGCACACGAGTAGCCTGTTAATGTGTTCCCCAGAAATGTGAGTGTGCTACATGAAATGTAGGGTTCTGTAGAAATATAACTGAAAATGTCACATGAACACATCCAGGTATGTAGATATATAAATATAAATAAAATATATAACTATGTAGCAGTAACAAATGCATCTTGGACAGTTAGTATGTCAGATATAGGTCAGGTATATAATGAACTAGCCAAACCCATTACACAACCTAATGCAAGTTGCCTAGTGTAATAATACATGTAGGGGATATACACCTGCAGTCAATAGGAATGTAGTGTAAACTATAAGTACTTATAAGATGTTAATGGAGGTATCTTTTTACACCCTACTGTATGTGCATAAACAATGCAATTCCACACCTCAATGGGTATGTCTAATCTCAAAACATTTGTTGGGACATATGTCCTATTGTTCTATATATATCTGCATTTACTTTGATGCATGTGCCCTGTTCAAACACCACAATCTTGGTGGCCTGTTGCCACCAATCATCCCTGCATGTTGTTGGAATGTCCACTGTCGTTCAATATATGCATGTGTTATGCTTGCTGTTCAACTGTTGGAACCCTGGTGTGTTGGGTTAATGGGAATATTACTGCATGCTGTTACAACTAATTTGGAATGCTGTTGTCTATGTTGTAATTAAACACACCTAAACACAGAACTTATGGGAAGGCCGGTCCCAGCGGACCCACCTGTCCCTCCTCAGCTGGAGATTGCACCTGGCACCAGCAGGTCCGGTGCCCAGCCCGGGCTCCCCTCCTCCATTGGTCCTGTGCCACCTTTGGGTGGAAGCGCTGCAGAGGATGGGGCTCGTCCCCCCCATGCAAGCATGGGCGGAGAAGGGCCACCTGTCACCCCCCAAAGAGTCAGGGCTGTAGTGCGTAGTGAGAGCCAGCGTTCAATCGCTGATCCCCTATGCCAGCTCGAGGCAAGAGTGGCGCGACTCACGGTTTAGACTGCCCCTCCTACACAGCCCCCAGCACAGCCACCCTCAGGGCTGTTAAGGTGCAGTGATGACTGCCCATGGGTGTGGATCTCAGTTCCACTGTTACCATCTGTGGGCTCATGGGCTTGCGATTTCCAAACATCCGTCCCCATCAATTGTGTTTACCCACCCCATGTGTTATATTCCGCCCCTGTATGCATCTTGTTTGTCTTGTCTGTTTACCTCCCCAACCTACCTCCCCAAATATACCTACTTCCTCTACCTCACATTCCACTCTCACCTGAAAAAAAAAAGCAATCTGTTCCCACAAAAAAATTACTCCCCATATATAGCTGCCCATGTCGCACACCTGTTCGCTGGACATGTAAACTGATAATTATAATTGGCAGTACAACATGCTGTGTTGTCCTCACCCCTCTCTCAGGGGTGGAAGGTTTCAAATTTCACTCCAAATTTCTAACATATGCACAGCTGTTGCTGGTAAAGAAATGGGCAGCTATGGACCTTTCCTACACCCGTCCTGCACATCCCAAGCTGGTTTCCCTACTGTCTTTCCCTCTTTGTGCCCCCTTTTCCACCACTTTCCTATCTCCCCATTTTCTTTTCTTTCAAAGAAATTAGCGCGGGGGTTAGCGGGAGTAAGCACTTTTAAGCAGTAGTTAGCGGGTTTGAGCAAGTGTGAGCATGTGTGCGCTTAGCTAAGTATTGCTCAGCGTCGCGCAAACCCGTGCAAACCCGCTTACAACTGCTTAAAAGCGCCTTAGTCACTTGTTCTGCTGAGCAGCAAAATAAAACACCTCTATCAGTCTCGAACCCCGGACACACTACACTGCATGAAGTACCACTAAGCCACAGTAGACATACAACAAGTTGGTGCTGTAATAAATATATCATGCATTACAATGAGTGAATGTAAATGGAAAATAGGAATGCCATAACACAAATCTTGTTCTGTGGATCGTTACCAGCAGTTGTTGTGGAATAGCATAACATGACTGTGAAAAGAGAACCAGCCATTCTAGCAGGAAATAAAGTTACAGTAGCACTTTACAAACCCCACACAGTATCAAAGCAAGATAAACACTGGCATATTTGAATAGGGCAGAGGCCATACTTCCCAACTGTCACTGCTTTTCAGGGATGTCCCTGATTCGTAAACAAATGTTAGCTGTGTCCCTCAGAATCCCTCTGAAAAGTACTGACGTTAGGCCGAAAAGTGGGGAATTACACTTAATGAATAATGTCAATAAGTAAGAATACACACTGCATGCACGTCAAAAAGGTGTATTAATACATATGCTCTGATTCTCTCACAGTCTCAACTTAATGTCTGTAATATATTATAGGTGTACCTCACTTATATGTACCTTTCCCTGAGGCTGTTTAAATATATACCTGAGTGTATCAGAGGCCTGGCAGAGGCAGAAACACACAGGCATTTCAGCTTTTCTGCTGTTACACACTCTGCAAATAGCTTTGGAACAAGTCCCACAAGCATACCCTTATGTAGGAGTACAACACAGAAATATCAAAGGATGTAGCCATGTACTGGTAGCAACCAACTGTGACAATGCCATTGTTCCAGTGCAGAAAAGACCGGTGTGGTGCACAGACAAAGAATAATAGGCTAACCTCTGGCTACCATATGGATATGTCCACAAGTGGGAGCTACACAGACAGACTACTTGCCTTGTTAGACTAACAGATGCACAGCAACCCTGTATGTTCAGCAAGATAAACATCACACAATAATATATAATGCTCTCTGTACTTCTGCACCCCTACCCAAAAGAACAATAAACCTGTGTATTCAGGCTCTACCAAGGATGTAGGTAGGCATACTCAGTACTGAAATGTGTCCAGTTGTCTTGAGCAGCCGGTGCTAATGTCAACACAAATAAACAACAAACTGTTCAGAAGTGAGGTAATTAATGTTTACAGTATAGTAGTTCACAAACAGTGCATGTGCCAGAGGAATACATTGCAATAACTACTTTTGTATGGCAGTTAATTGTCTAATTAGAAAAGAAAGTACATACTGCCATGTATCTTGTGTAAGCATTGGAGGGGTGAGCAAAATTCTACACTGACAAGTGTGTACTAGAAGCAGCAACATTCTGGTTTGAGTACAACATGCAAATCACTGGCTACAACCCTAGCTTCAGATATAAGAAGTATACCAACCTTCTGACTGACACAACTTTGTCCACAGCAAACAAGCATGGGCCCCACTGTGGAAAGCTGAAAGGGCTATGCCTACCTAACTTAGCATTTTATAGCAGTGGGCTGCTATGACAGTGAGTACTGCAATTACCACACAGCAGGCTGTATGCAATTAGTAAATGGTGGGCACCAATTGGTGCAGAGGCCATCACATGCACATGTGCAAATACCTAGAAAAGCAGGCTGTACTTGCTGTCCACACATGCAATAATCTCATTGCATCAAGAGAGAGAGTGAGAGAGAGACAGAGACACAGACACAGATACAGACAAAGAGACAGAAACAGAGAGACACAGAAAAAGAAAGAGCAACAGCAACAGACAGAGAAAACACAAAAAAAATATTTAAAAAAAATATTTCCTTTAAAAACAGACGGAACAGAGCAATACAAAGGAAAGGTATGTAACACATAAGTATTTGCTGGCATGTAGTAGAGGTTTTTGAAGAGTACTCTACATACTGTGAATCATCCATATGTGGCAGCAGTACGTATCTCTATGTATCTGTACATGTGCATAGGGCAAGGGACATACTGCAACTGTTTGTGAAGGGTGTGTATATTATATATATATATATATATATATATATATATATATATATATATATATATATATATGTGTGTGTTTTTGAAGGTTGTTATGTGCATATTTCTATGTAGGTTGTAGTGTGTGGCAAAGAAAACAGCATGCAGTGCTGGTATATGACATGTGGTGGTTAAACGCTGTGGGTATGCTCTGTCAGTTTTGCAGTGTTGCAGCCAGTGAGGCCTGCTAAAGCTACATGGGCTGAGGACACCTTCAATGCAGTCTGCACAACACTGTGCAGTATTATTACATAACTGTATATCTCACAACTGTCGCATAATTGATATTCCCACCATGAATAGTGGACTGTATATGTGCCTATACGTACATCTATATGTACAGCAATGGATGTTTATATGTATGTGTGTATGTATGTGTGTGTGTATATATATATATATATATATATATATATATATATATATATATATATATATATATATATATACATATATATATATATATATATATATGTATATATATATATATATAGATATATAGATATATATAGATATATACATATAGATATATAGATATATATAGAGAGAGGGAGAGAGACATGGGGCATACTTACTGCGACAGGTGCCTGGCAACCAAGGTATGGACTGAAGCTCAGTGTTGACACTGCAGTGCCGTCCCTTCTTGCCAGAACACTGTACCCATTAACTACCACATAGGTGGTAGTCTACCTAACACCGAAGGTGTGATAAGGGAACATTGGACACAGGTGGACAGTAGCCTCCCCTTTGATAATCACAGTGCCACACTAGTCATGCATTCTGTCTACTTGGTACACGTCATCACAAAAGTTGCCATCTAGGGAAATATAGGTCAGTGTTCCCCTCTACTCATCACACTTAAAACCCATTAGAGAGTACAATGCCCCATGTGGTATGTACCTCACACGACAACTACAGCAACTGGAAAGGCCACAAACATACCTCACAAAGAGTAATACCGGCCTCAAACAGATGCCCTATGCAGACCGAGTCACAAAACCACAGCTACACTGTGTTTCATACCGCCTACCCAGAGGTGACCTCTGCCTAACATACAGAGCTATGTCACACTCATAGCTGTTGGACATCCTCCATGTAAACATATTACAATCCCTCCCAGATAAATGCTCTAGGGCCTTAAACCTTGTCAGCTCACTAAACAGCACATGCTGGAGGTATAGAGTCCTAACTCAGAGACATGCCATACTCTGGAACAAACCACCTATCAATAGTAAACAAAGCTCCTCATTAGCAGTTATCATAAATACTTCCGATGATTGTTTGGGAGATAGGAAAGACACCCCAGGAATCACCTCTGTGGCTGTGGTTGACAGGGGCAAGTGAAATTAAATTACATGTGTGTCAAAGGCCAGGGTAGCGTATGGCTAGGCTGCTGTAGGCCCTAGGGCCAATAGCGTATTACCTGCCCATGACATGATGCACACACACATGTACTTAGTGCAACAATTGCTATGTGAGATTGACTGAGTGTGATGGTGAATGTGTTGGTGAATGTGTGCAAGGTTTGTAAAGGTGTGATAGCTTAGCGTGAAATTGTTTCTGTCATGGTAGTTTGTGTCCTAGCTGTGATCCCAGCAAAAGATGTGTATGCTATTGCTAGGCAGAAAAAGTAGTATGGCATATGGTGTGACATAGTCCCTTGTTGTCGACTGTGGTGTCCCATTGCAGGCTAAAGCAATACATGTATGCTTAGTGAGTGGTACTGCTGGTGAATCCAACTCCCATATGAACTGTAGTACTACCTGAAGCTGTAGGCCTAAACAGTACAGTATGGTGTATGTTCACATTGCTTGGAAACACTGTTTTGTGTGTTCCCTGTAGTCCTCACAGATTACATACCTCAGGCATAAGGTTTTGTAAGTAGTGACACACAGTACTGTATGATACACAGGTAAAGCTCATCTGGGTTGGCATACATTTGTGTGTTGTATGTATGTCTGATGTGTGTGTAATTATGCCTGCACCATGCCCTCAATCATATCTGTGTTACAGGGTATACGTGTGTATCTAGCAACATGTATAGTCTAGTACAGCAGTATGCCACCTATATCAACAACTGTGCACATATGTTAGGCAGGGGTTTGACATCAAAGACTACTGTGGTATACTGGTAATACTGTAACTGTACTTTACATTCATTGCAATGGATGACAATTTTCTTTATGCATTAGCTTGAAGTATACCTCCTGTGGCCAGGTGGTGCATTGTGTCACATACAGTGTGCCATGTACTGGTGTATAGTCTTACATACTGGCTTCTCTTTGCTGCTGTGCAGAACATGGTTTGATATATAGAGCATGGCAGGCACTGTCAACCAGTTGTGGCCTGAGCACTAATATGTTTTATTGAACGTGTCTATCCTCTGACAACCAATCGGATGTGACATATGGCAGGTAATTGATATCTGTACTTTAGGATGTTAAATGTGCCACATGACTTGCTCACACATCTTGTTTACTTGTCTTCCAGTGGTATGTCCCACCAAAGAAACCCGTGTTATACAGCTGCAGAGGAGGCGGAAATACACAACAGCCTGGTGCAGCACTACACCCTGCTGTTCTCTAGAACCAGCCAGGACCAGCATGAGCGGACTGCACTGTGGCAAGATCTCGTTCGTCGGGTAAATGACATAGGCATGCATAACTGGACATATGAGCAGGTACGCCATCACTGCAGTGATTTAACTAGACATGTCCGGCGGCGTGCATCTGATATACGTTGACAACAGCTTGCTACAGGTGGTGGGGTTGCCATTCATTCCCCCTTCACCAGAGTGGAAGAGCTGCTCCTAAGCGTGGTGGCTCCTGGCCAACCACAGGAACAGCAACTTACATGTGTCATCATGGAGGCCGGAGCCACACAGCATGTTGACATGGAGTGTGCAGGTAACATGACCTATCTGTAGACTACTGTTACCTGTATTGGTAGATTATGCATATGTGACATGTGTACTGTGTGTTTAGCAGTTGTGCTGCATAGTGTTGTGCAATACTGATATTTGGAATATAATCTGTACGCCTGTGACTGTCGACTGTTGTACTACTGTAGTTTAACAAACTCACAGTAGCAATGGCACAGTTGTGGCCACTGACAAACTGTCTCATATTCTTGTAGGTCCCTCTGGTGTGACAGCAAGGCAGCGGTCGATGCTGGTGAGTGTGTTATAATTTTAATATTGCTAATGAAATGTGCATGTCATAGGTGAGGTGTAGGCCATGTACATGTAACACACCTACGCATAATGCATGCTGTGCATGTTTGCTGTGAGACTATGCACATCTCAGTAATGACAGTAGCTGCCTCAATCACATGCAATACACAGAGTAGCACACACAATTGTGGCAACACCGTACTGGACATTGAATAGGCATAGTTGATACACATGTACACAACATACACAACTTTGTCATACGCAGTATACCTTAACATGCTACACATAGCATGTCCAGACACCCGCTGTAAGGTCACACTTCAGTATCCCACATGTCATCCACATAGTACACATAACATACCTGAAGGGTAGAGGCCTATCACTGGGCTGTGCGACACTCTTCAACACATAACACATTCATGTTAGTCAATGCTCCCTATTGAGCACCTTACAAACCCATGTAATGAGTGGTTGTGAGGCCAATCACTGAACAACAGCACACATGCATCAAAGCCATGTATAATGTTATTAACATGGGCTGACTACACTCACACTGCATGGTCTTGAGCAGCAGACTTTCTGCATGCTGACATGTGTGATATGACTGTTTGCCTTGTGATAGTGTAACCCACCTTCAACCACTATTAAGTATGTTTTGGATTGCTGGTGGTGTGTGTGGGTATCTGCTGTAGTGAGGAGGGTATTTGTGTGCATGTGTGCATGTGTTCATGTGTTCATGTGTGCATGTGTTCATGTGTTTATGTGTGCATGTGTGCATGTGTGCCGACATCATGTACAGGTCGTAAAGTGTGTTTCCTGTCTCCCTCCCATAGATGCTGTGTTAGGGCTGGTTCACTGCAGCAGGGAAACTGATGTCACTGAGCCACATAGTGATAATGAAGATAGGTGTGTTGAGGCACAGGCGTGTTTGCCAGGGTCTGTCATTGGGCCACCAATTGACAGTACACAGCTGTCCACCCCATCCATGCATACAGTCATACTGTCAATACATCCATCACCAATGCCCATACCTGAGGGACAGCATACTGTTGGCATTGGCCAGGACAGTGTGGTAACTATGGCACATGCATCCCAACACAGCAGCCATATTCAGATGTCTGGAGGTGTACCACATAGGCAGATGTCCAGGGGTTCTCATAGGAGCACTGCTGCTCATCATGCCACTAGCAGATGTGCCACAGGTCTGACAACGTCATGCATGTTCCAGGCTGTCATGGAGGCACAGGCACATATGGAACAGAACACCAGAGAGGGACTAAAGACACAGAGGGCCCATAACACCACTGTCATTGACAGTATCCATGAGCTAGCAGGTGCCATCCGACATTACACCAAGGTCACTGATAGACATTGGGGAGAGACATTAGATATCCTCCGCAATGTCTTGTCCATGTGTCAGGACAATGTGGGACAGCTGAGACATTGACATGGACATATGCCAGCAACATCAGCAGCTGGAAGTCACCGCAGACATCCCTCAAGCCACAGCCACTCCCGTAGTGCCAGTACCAGCCCCAGCAATGTTGGGGTGGGCTGTCCATAAAATGTCCTAGAAGACCATGTGCATGTGGCTCTGGACAGTCCCAGCAGGGACTTCTGTCTAGTGTACATCCATCCACCTCTGGGGATAGTACCCAGTCTGGCTTAGTACCTGATAGTGTCAGTAGCACCCCTGCCAGGCACAGGTACCATATCCGTGGCCAGAGACGGTGATCTGTAAAGCCTCGCAGGTACAGTCTGTGGCTGTCCCACAAATACTCATACATGGCAGCCACATGGTGGAACTGTGTGCATGCAGACACACACGTATACTCCAGACACCTAGGGCTAACACATACCCACACACATTACAACAACATTGGCCCATTACAGTATTCTTGCCCCTCACACACACACACACACACACACACACACACACACACACACACACACACACACACACACATACATGTCAATTGGATGGCTCACTGTAGGCCTCTGGCAAACCAACAACACACCCTGTGCATATGATGAAACCTGTGCTGCCTCCTGTCATCTGTAACATCGATGTTGGAACAGGCTACCATGGTGTTGATGCACAGGGTGTCTATATAGCAGTATAGCAATGCTAGCATGTTGTCAGCTGTAGAGTGTAATGATATGCTTGAAGGTGTAGCTGAGCAGGCATGATGCATTAAAGCTATGATTGTCATTGTAGTGTTGTTTACACCACTGTTGGTTCCAATTGTGTATTGTCCAGTCACGTGCCACTTGGCTGATGTGTGCAGTATTGGCAGCATGTGTTAGAGAGGGACAGTATGTGTGGGATGTGTGTAGCACAGATTTGCAGGTGTACAGTTGTGAACATGGTAGAGGTGCACTGTCTGCATGTACGTGCATAGTGGACACATGGCCAGGGTGACATGCTCTGTATTACACAGTAACACTCCATAGTTTCTATTGGTGGCCAGTATGCATTGTACTACACACATTCTGGAACCTGACTACACATGCGTGTATGACATGGTTTGACACTGTGTTGTGGGTGATACTGTTACTATCTGTCATTGTTTTGCATTCTGGTTGTATACATCACTTCAACAGCCTGACCATAACCAATCGTTAGATGATGTCTTGACAACCGACACACAGATGTAGGACAGACAGCAACATTTGGATCCTTCAGGTACTATACAATGCCAGTAACCACTGGTATTCACCTGCACCCATTACTGAGACCACTCCTGGTTGCCATATAGCTCTCTTAGGTACAAGCAATCACAGTAGGGATATGTCCATCCACGTCTGGTAATGCATACTGTGGCCTATAATGCATTCTCCAGATGACACACACATACTCCACAAGGGTATCATACAGACAGATTCCTGTTGTCAAACCCATGCTGTAAAGCTATAAGCCAAACTAAGCATTGTCATCCACCTATAAGGAACATATTATCCCCACAGTACCACATAGGTAGTAGCCACCAGCATGATGAACAGGTACCGATGTGTACATGCAACCAAGTGTTATGTCATCTCTCCTTTGTTAATCACATTTCCAAAGGTATTCTGGAATCCCTTGGTGGATCACATAAGCAATAAGGGGTCTGCATGCATATCCACAGTTTGTTCTACACCTATGAATAGTCATCATGGACGGACTTTGCTGCGTTTGAACAGGTCTGACATATACCTCGGCCATAGACCCTCACTCATACATTCCAATAGGATTTGTAATGGCTTTGTGTGACGCAGATGACCTAGGCCAGGGATCACTGCAGTGACTGGCCTTGTCACAAGCATACAGATGTGACCTAAGGTCTGGGAAGCATCAGCACAGTCTGGCAAGGATGACAGCTGTGTTCTTGGAGAAAGCAGGGTTCCCACACATGCAATCATTGAGGTAACATGTACAGATATGTATTTGACACACAGCTAGCTCACATGTGCAATGCATACTGATATGTCATACAGTGGTAAAAGCAAAACCCACAACACTTTGATCAACAGTGTCACACACATACAGCTCACACACTCACCAAGTGCAGGATTCAATCCTCTACCTAATGACTTCATGATACTAGAGGAGTACGCATTAATACAATGCACTATGCACATTATTGTCAGTTGTTTTTTCCACAGGTATATTTGTAGGATGCTGACATCATCAGACTTGACAAAGGGTACATTACCACTTTTGAGGTGTTTCACTACTCTCCTAAAAGGTTGTTCTTTCCCAAGAGGAACACACACACAGTTGCCCAGTACAGGATTCAAACCCCTACCTAACTACTTTATGATACGAGAAGAATATACATTAACACAACACGCTATACAGATTAGTGGGAGTTGTATTTTCAACAGGTTTACTTGTAGGATGCTGACATCATCAGAGTTGACAAAGGTAAAATTACCAAATTTGAGATGTTTCACTACTCTCCTAAAAGGTTGCTTTTTCCCAAGGGGAACACACACAGTTGATCAATGTAGAATTGAAACCCCTACCTAACTACTTCATGATATTAGAAGAGTACACATTAACATGATGCGCTATACGAATTACTGAGAGCAGTACTTTCCACAGGTATATTTGTAGGATGGTGACATCATCAGACTTGACAAAGGTTAGATTACCACTTTTGAGGTGTTTCACTACTCTCCTAAAAGGTTGTTTCTTCTCACGGAGAGCCCACACACACACACAGTTGCAAGATTTAAACCCCTACCAAACTACTTCATGATATTAGAGGAGTACGCATTAACAGGACATGCTATATGACTTACCAGGAGAATTTTTTTCCACAGGTATATTTGTAGGATGCTGACATCATCAGACTTGACAAAGGTTACATTACCACTTTTGAGGTGTTTCACTACTCTCCTAAAAGGTTGTTCTATCCTAAGGAGAACACATACAGTTATCCAGTACAGGACTCAAACCCCTACCTAACTACTTCATGATATAAGAGAAGTACACATTAACATGACACGTTATACAGATTAGTGGCAGCTTTATTTTCTACAGGTATACTTGTAGGATGCTGACATCATCAGAGTTGACAAAAGTTAGATTACCACTTTTGAGATGTTTCACTACTCTCCTAAAAGGCTGTTTTTTCCCAAGGGGAACACACACAATTACCCAGTGCAAGATTCAAACCCCTACTTAAGTACATCATGATACTAGAGGAATATGCATTAACACAATGCGCTACACGGATTACTGGGAGCATTATTTTCCACAGGTATATTTGTAGGATGGTGACATCATCAGACTTGACAAAGGTTAGATTACCACTTTTGAGGTGTTTCACTACTCTCCTAAAAGGTAGTTCCTTCCCAAGGGGAACACACACAAACACAGTTACCAAGCGCAGGATTCAATCCCCTACCTAACTACTTCATGATACTAGAGGAATACGCATTAACACGACGTGCGATACATACTAACACGACACACTATGTATACTACTGGGGGTTTTCTTTTCCACAGGTATATTTGTAGGATGGTGACATCATCAGACTATACGAGGTGTGTTACATTAGGTGACATTAGATGGCCTACATTGAACGAATGTCTAAACACTTTGGCCATGTGATCATCAAAGGTGAGTTTACTATCTACCTGTGTCCCCAGGGCCATAATGACTTTCTCTGTACATGCTGGATTACCACCTATGTGGTAATTTGTGTGCACTTTGTATTAGCCAAAGGGGATGACTATGCATTCTTTTCCATTCAGCTTGAGGGCATTGTTTTGACACCAGGTATCTGTCTCTGTAAGACACTTCTGGAGGATGTCTGTGTCAGCTGTACAGTCACTTATGGACCACAGTTTTCAGTCATCTGCAAATCTGTTCAGCCTTACACCTGCCATGCTTGCCTGTACCTCTGAGCAGTATCGACTGAACAGGTGGGGTCCCAGGACCAAGACCTGTGTGATGCCATGTGTGACTGGCTTAGAGTTGGACATGGCACCCACAACTATGAACATGTGTGTTTGATCCGTGAGCCACTTGGCCACCCATCCTGTGACATAGCTGTTCATGTTCAAGCTGGTACACTTGTCCATGATGACGGAGTGGGGAATGGTGTGGTAAGCCCTTAGTGAGGTCCAGGTGGGCTGTGTGGACTACTTTCACCTCCATCTATGTTCATGGTAACTGTTTTAAATAAGTCAACTAGGTTTGGGAGCCAGGATATGCCTTTAACAAGGCGAAGTTGTGTAGAGACCAGTGTCTGGAGATCTCCAATGTCTCAGTGTATGGGTTCCATGATGATTTGCTCAATAGCTCTGTAGACCAGGCTGAGTACAAATGTTGGCCAATGGTTTCCAGGTTCTGTTTTGGCACACCCTTTCTGGAGCTGGATGACTGTTAGTGTATGCCATTCTTTGGGTACATAGCCTGTGATACGCTTGAGTCTGGACAGTGAATGTAGGTGACGGTGTAGTTCCTTGTGGGCCTAGTGTAAGACGCAGCCTGGGACAACTTACAGTCACATTGATGCTATGTTCTTAGCTTTGGAGAGGGCTGTCTTTACATGCATGTCCATGATGTCTTGTCTCTGCGTCCTTCTGTGATAGACACAGGCCCTTTTGGGGGTGATGGGGGGGAGTTTACACTGCACTTGTCCCCCTGGGTGTGGGCAATGAAAGTTGGTTTGGTGTAAGTCATTATTTTTTCAGTAGCTGACAGCATATTTGGAAGTTGGCACCTACATGTCTGATATAGCCACAGAAGGCTTTGTAGTTGTTATGCATTCCTTGGCAGTTTGTCTTTAGAAACTGCTTGGATTATTTTATGAGCGATCATTGTTTCATCCTAATAATGATCAGTGATGCCTTTCCTTTAGTGAAGTTGGCTCTTTCCTCCTTCTGTTGTCTAGCTTATTTATGAGCAACGACCACCAGATTGTTTTCTTATTTTTGGAAGAGTGCATCTTGCTTTTATTTGTGATGTCTCGATCCATGCATCCCTGTAGATGCTCATAGGATGCACTTGTAAATGATTTGGCAAATTGTATACCATTATCCTATAGCAAGAGGGCTTTGGGACTTTCCACTTTGGTCTTGGGAAGTGTGCTGTTTGCTTCTGAGAATGTCTTGACAGTGGTTTCATTGACTGGGTGTGGGGGCAGGATGTGGATGTCCAGTGTGATTACTTAATGATCTGATATTACCAGCGAGGGTTTTTAGCTCTGTTGTGGAACACTGGTACCCCATGTTGGTGATGATCATGTCCAGTATGTTGTCACCTCTAGTAGGCGTGCTGACCAGCTGTTCCAGGGTGTTAGAGTTTCTTAACTCTAGGACATATTGGGCAAAGGACATTGTATATGAGTAATTCACCCACTCATTGTTTGGGTAGTTGTAATCTCCTCATATAATGGTGTTTGATAGGCCTTTATATTTACTATTGTTCTCCAGAATACTGAGTGAGGTTCCTGAGACAAGGTACATGATCTGTAGCAGGCTACAATCTGATGGGCAGTTTTGCCCAATGTTAGTTGCACTTGCATGGTCCCCAAGGCCTCATGCTGTGGCAGTAACCTGGACGTGTGGATATCCATAAGGTAAATAGCTACACCACTTCCTTTTGTATTTCATTTGTGGTCTTGGGTCCAAAGGTCAGGGTGATTGTGAGTGTTTTATGTGGATCATATCCAACAGCTGCATGTTTGACATAGCTTTGGATGTTACACAGTGAACACCTCTGAGTAGGCAATATGCAAGGGAGTACAGATGGAGCATTTTGCGATGGTCTGTGTATGGCATGTATTTCAGGCCACTAATGCTCTTTGTGAGGTATTGCTGCTGGCTTTCCAGTTATTGTAGTTGTCTTGTGAGGTACATAGCAACAGTGGTGTTGTACTCTTTTATAGTTCTAGGGAGTGGTGAGTAGAGGGGAACAATGTCCTCTTTTATTCTGCATGAGACACATTTTGTGATGAGGTGTGCCACATAAGAGGGTTTCCTGACTACTGTGGGAATGTGCTTATCACAGTTGTATCCACTGTCCACCCATGACCCAGGGTCTCTTGTCACACTTAAAGTGTGAGGTATCCTACCACCTATGTTGTAGTTCTTGGCTACAGAGATTTTAACAAAGGTGATGATAATGCACCTTTTGGCATTGAGTTACAGCCCATGGCTTGGACAACAGCCATCTGTCTCAGTGAGGCCCTTTTGTAGGATATCCTCATCTTTAGTGTTTACAATGATGGCTCCTAGTTTGCAGTCCTCTGGAAACGTCAGTAGCCACAAGACCTCCATGTTAATGTTTTCTTCAGGGAAGTAGATACTACACAGCCTGGGAAGTTATCTAGTCCTGTGGCTGCTGTGATACTGGCTTCAGAGAGTGTTTTTTACCTGTGCAGCCATGATGACAGCAACTTTGCTGTGTTCCATTATAGACATGTGCTCTTTCATGGGTGAGGGGGGAGTAAAGTTAACACTGATCCTATCTGCCAGGATGTTGCCAATATCAGTTGGCTCTCTACATTTAGTGCCATTGAGCTGTAACTCAGAACAGATCTGAGTGTAACCATGGCATGGACCTGTCTGTTGGGCAGAGATCTGTTGTGTAGACAGTATGCCACTGAGTACAGCTTGGGTTACATTCATTCTTGTTGCATGGGGCAACTATTTGAGGCTAGTAATCCTCTTGTTAAGGTTCTTCATTGTTCTTTCTAGTTGATGAATGTGCATAGTCAGATTCCTCGCAAGTGTGTTGTGGTAGTCTCTGACAGGTCTGATGACTGCTGAGTAGTGGCAACCTCCTTTGACCTATATGCACAGACCTTGGCAGTTTGTGTGTACACATAGCAGGATTTTCAGACCACTTTGTGAATGTGTTTCTGGAAGTAGAGATGACTATACATGTTTGTCCATAGATCCCTTATCATCACATCCGTATTTAGTGTGTGAGCATGCCCAGTATGACCTTTCAGTATCTTCCCTCCTGACATTTGCTTCGTTTGTTTACGTGTGTGAGCATGCCCAGTATGACCTTTCAGTGTGATGCAGATTGAAATCCACTACATTTGTTGGGGTGTGTGAGCACGCACAGTATACACATTTATACCATATGTGTATGGTAAATCAAGGTGTATTTTTACAGCAGGGCTCGCCTTTGTGTCATAGATCAACAGGGATCAAGATGTGCCTGCAGGGCTTCCATGAGACACTTGCATAGACCTATCAACATTTCTACATACAGGGTGGACAGCTATTCTTTGTACATTTCTAACCGTGGGTACACCGGATTGTTACTGTGGGTGTACATAGGATGTGGGTTTCACCTGACACTTATACACATTTGCTGTGCCTGCACTGCTATGTACAGGACACCATTACAGTCTGTACTGTTGCCTATCATACTGGCTTGAGGCATACTAGTATACTACAGGTCTTAGCGTCCATTGCCACATATATTAGCTTGTGACTTCATAGCCTACACAACCCACATCATAACATCTGGCCTGATGTTCTCTGTCTGCATAGGCATATGGGTGAGGTTACCCATTTGCCTCATTAGGGGCATGATACAGCATTGCTTTGTGTTTGCATTAGTGTACAATTGTCCTGCTGTGTCTGTGCCACTGTAATGCTATCATGGCTTAGTGATTCAGTACTGTGACTACAGTGCACAGTATCCTGGGTTCAAGCCCTGTCACTACTTTTTATTTTCATGCTGGCCAGACCAGACGGCTTAAGGTACAGTAAAGCAGATATGAGCATGTTTAACTGACTTTGCTCAGCTTTGGCCGACCTTGGCCAACATTGCACGAGCAATTTTGTTTACATATACTACATATTGGTAAAAGCTGCTTAGCACTGCTTTATATTGTGCAAAACATGACAATCATGCCTCAGATGGTGCTGCAGGGCTGCCTATGTCAGATGCACATACTACACTCCCTATACATGTTTGGAAACAGGAAGTGTCAAGTTGGGCATCCCTTCTATTTTACATGTGAGTCAGTGAGAGGTATCATTTCCAGGGTTCCTACTGAGCCAGTGTATGTGCTATGCATTGCCTCTTTGCCAAGGATAAGGCATACTGGGCATGCCTCCTTCTGCCTACTGGGGCAGGCTCAGGTTGTTCCTCCTCTGAGTCACACGGTGCCTGTGCAGGCCTTGGCAATGGTGGGGGGCTGTTTGGCCCTGCCCCATGCTGTTCCTGCTGCAACTGTTTTCGCAGGATCAGATTGAGTAGCATGGCACATACCATGACAATTTGGGTACATGAAAGTTGGTGAGTACTGCAAGGCTCCACCAGATGTGTCCAGGCACCAGAACTGTGACTTGAGCATCCCAAACACATGCTCGATTACATTTTGTGTTTGTGCGTGTGCCTCATTATGGAGTTCTTGTTCAGGTTTGTGTGCATTTCTAATGGGTGTCATCAGCCACGGCTCTGGTGCATATCTAGCATCCCACACTAGGTGACCATCAGGGATGTCCCCATTTGCAAATGTCTGGTACAGCTGCGACAGATGCCAGATATGGGAATAGTGGTAGCTTCCAGGGCAGCCAGCACACACATTCAGTATTATGTCCTGGGCATCACACACGACCTGGCAGTTGATGGTGTGGAAGCCCTTGCGATTAATGTAGGCTCTACCCTGCTCACCAGCTGGTGCTTTGATGTGTATGTGCATGCAGTCAATTGCACCCACTACCTCAGGGTATTCCACTATTTGCTGGAAGAGACACATATTGCTGGCCAATACCTCACGGGAATTGGGGAAATATACATGATCACCGACATGTGTTGACATAGCATTCAGGAACTGGTGCAGTACCCTTGATGCTGATGCCTGTGAAATCCCCATCATATCACCAGGTGGTCTCTGGAAGGTACCTGCTGCTAGTATTCTTAGGCCAACACATACCTTAGTTTCCACTGGGATGGGTTCCCCTCTGTTGGTTCTGTGTGTGAGGTGTGGCCTGCACAGCTCAACAATTTGCTGCAGGAGGTCTCTGTCCACTCTATAGCACTCCACTAACACCAGCTCATGTAGCCCCTGGTAGGTTACCCTGGGTCTGTACACTCTTCTCTGTCTCTTCACTGTGGGTTGCTCAGCAGCATTTGCAATGGCACCACCCTCAGCATCTTGCACATGTTGCCTTATAACAGCAATGGAAGCCCCTAACATTTTTATGTCTCAGTTTAAGCTTTTTAAGTTTTCACTTCTCTTTGTTGACTGCAGTGTTGCAGTGTTTCTGAGAAAAACATGGGGGAATGTTGTTTGCAGACTTTTAGGTGCTGGGCTGGGCTAGGCTAGTGTACTGCCTGTGTAATTGGCTGATTCTGATTGATTTCACCTGGCAGCTCTGCTAGTTCTCCTTGGTTAACTTCCTACTACTTCCTTTCCTTTCTTTTCCCATTTCTGTTTCCAAAGAGGGCAGTGCCGCGCAAACAAGTGCAAACACGCTCACACATGCACACACAGGCTTACACAGGCTTACAAGGGATTAGGTGGGTGCACATTCATGTATACTAGCTTAGACAGCCTTACACAGGCTTACATGGGTGCAGACATGCACACACAGGCTTAGACGGGTTTACACGCACGCACACGCGCGCACACAGTGTAAGCAGCTTTGCAAGAAACTTTAGGATAGCCACAGTGTACACCTTCAGTTTCTTGATTTTAGTTTAGACAACTGTAGACACACCTCTTTTAGTCCTGAGTAACTCACAGCAACCACATGCCACTCTGCTCCAATAAGCTTTCAGTCTTTGTCATACATACCCCCTCATGATGTCACCCATCTCCTACTCTGTTAACCCCTTTTCCTACTCTTACACTCTAGGGACATGGTTCACATAGCAGGGAATATTGGGATTCACTATCCTTATCCTCATTTGCATAGGATTGCCTACTAATGCTTAGTTACATCTCTCAGACTGAGCTTCCCCCCTTAGCAACCTCTACTCAGTAGCCATGTTGTCTTCAGCCTGCCATTCACTTGCATGGCAGATTAATATTTTGAATAAATTCCCTATTTGTGCCTTTTATTTTTTGGTTTTCTGATTTTTAGAGCACAGCACATTTGCGTGGTGCTGCGCTACGCTTAAACATCGGAGATCGAGGTAAAAAAATATATATTTTTTTTATTTTGCAACGGGAAAAAATGCCAATGGCCGTATATTTGGCCATTGGCATGCTTCCTCAACTGGATGCATCCCTTATTTGGAGCTGTCACGGCTCCGTTTTGCTATTTGCAGAACGTTACTCAGTTGACAACTGAGTACATTTCTGCAAATAATACTACTCTTACTTGGACAGGTTAGGGTTTCCTGGATCGCAAATTTACCTCATTTGCATATCTTTCGGCAGCAAATGAGGTAATTTGCATAACCTAACCCTGTCCGTGTAAAAGTCGTTTTAGGAGCTCTCTTGCACATCCCTGCCGGCTGTTCCTGGATCGCTCGGCAGACATGTTGGCTGCATGGAGTCTTACTCTACTCTTAGACTCCGTGCAAGCCTTCGTGAATCCGGCCCGTTATTTTACACTTTCTTAAAAGAATGTGTGTTTGATAGCCATTAAGTGGTAATGCATCCAAACATACAGAAGTGTGTGTTACAATATTTACCAGCATCCTGCTATCAAGCATGTTAACATTTGTGAAAGTAAACTAATTACGTTTTTATTTAATGAGTTCAATAGAATATAGTTTTGCAATCATTTTAAAACTGAAGATCAAAAAAACAAATTCGAAAAATAGGCAGAGCTTTCACCAAAGACCACCAAGATCTTTAACAGTATAAAATAGTATATAGCCGGTACCTCACATGAGAGGCTGTAACAATTCTAGTTTATATTTATCAAAAATACAGGAGTTGGAGTTAGGGGATCTTTATTTTCCCCCTTTATCCAAGGTTGTACAATGTTTTTGTTAGGATAAACATGTTTAAGGGGCATGGTGTAGCACCTCAGCATAGTAAGTGTCATTTCTGTCTCATAGCAGGTGGGTCTCCAGTTTCATTTTCAGATGGGTACCTTGTGTACAAAGTCTGCATGTCCTCATTGCCCTCACAGGAGTTTTTTTCTTGGGTGCCTGGTTACCTCCCAACTGCCAAAGTCTGTAGGGATGTGCATGTATTATGAAAATGATTGAAAACAATAAACTGTCACTCTGTGCAGAATGTATTTCAATGCCTTGCATTTACAGGATAGGCTCCAGGATCTCTGCAACGATGTTAAGGGTAAAGTAGATTATTGGAAAAAGGATGGATGGATGGATTATGTGTGGGGGAGTCAGAGTCCCACATATAGAAGAGGCAGATGGGGCTTGCTTTCCTGCAGAAAACACTTGTATGCATTTTTATTTGGTGAGATTCATTTTCAGAATATTTTTGTTTATGTGAGTTTCATTTTTGTTTATTTTGTTTCAATCACTCACAATAGAACTGCAAGGGATGGTTTAACTGCACATGCAAGAAAATACTACTGGTCTTCCAAAGCACCAGTCATCCTTAGTAACTGTAAAAATGAATGACTGAAATCCAACCCTTAAAAGAAGTAGATTAATACCCTGACAGAGTATGAGTATGTGAGTATGTCAAGAGAGCCACCATCATAATGTCAGTGGGCCATTTTCACTAAATCTGTTGCAGTCCAAGTTCTGTCTCACCCAGCATCCCCATCTCCAGCACATACTGTTTCAGTCCTTGTTTCTTCCTGTAAAGATCCAGTTGTTTTTCTCTCGAGTGTCTGCCAATAAACATTGGTGAGATATTTGCTCAAGACGCTTTCAAGACACCATGCCGATTTTGTTTCCTGTGTCTTGTTTAGTTACTTTTACTTGGGTGTGCAGACTGATCCAAAATGAAATTGCTTCAGTCACAACAAGGTACTATCAGCAGAGTATTGAGAAGAAGATGGAAAATATAAGAAAGGGACAGCAATATTGCTGGAGCAGAATTTATCCTCAAGTCTTTATGAGAACATTCACATGGTGAACCTAGTTTTAACAAAATTTCACCAAATGGCTGTATTTTATATATCATGGAAAAAAGACAGGTTAAAAAATAAAAAAAAAGGAAGCCTGAGTGCACAGGTCCTAGGATAAAAAAAGTAAAGACAAAGTATTACTAGTAGAAGAATAAGGAAAAGGAAAGTGATCATCAAAGTAAGAAAGATAGACGTGATAGAAGGAATGTACCACATAGAAACAGGTCAGGATTTATCTTACAGCATCTCCAGTAAATAAGCTATGAATATCAGCAGACTCAGAAAAACTTAGAAGGTATACAGAAAAAATGCAAAATGAAAAGCACAAAACAAGCCTACTGAAGGGCATTATACTCAAGGATGGGTCTGATGAAGGCTAAGTATAGTGGCATGATGATTTCCTGAGTCTGTATGCCACTCCCTTACTTATAAGTTGAGTGACACAGAATGATTTTCTTACTACCTTAAACACATTTTTTCAAAAGCCGTGTTACTATCTACATGAGTCCTAAATTCCTGATTACTGTGTCTAGTTTTAGGGGTGTTTTATCAATGAGTTAGTTTCCCTGTGTGTTTTATTTGAAGGTTTTAGAAAATATAATCACACTACCTCCTCTTTTTGTGAGACAGTTTAGCTGCAGGTTAATGTTTCCTGGTAGCATGATTTCATTGCCGATGACAAATGGTTTTAGCCAAGTTTCTGTTAATGCTAGAGTATCAGGTGAGTGCATGAGAATCCAAGCATGTAGTGAGAAGATTTTGTTGCATAATCTATGGATGCTGTGGCCAAACAGTTTGAGACTGAAGAGGAAACTGATGAAGTAGTTAAGATGGTGTGGGACTGGATAGTGTCATATGTCGGTGGAATTTCAGAATCTGGGCTGAATATCGCAACATATCAGAAGCAGAACAAGATTTTGGCATGGAGGTGTGAAGTTGTATATATTTGATTTCTTGTAGGGGGAAGGTGATGGAGGTGGGAGGGTGACTTTGGTGTGTCTGTATTGATGACTAATGAAATGGTGAAAAATTACACTGTAAAGACTTGGGAAGACAAAGGAAAATGGAAGAAGAGTTTGTATTTGGGTATTTAAGGGAAAAGAATGCAGGGTTTCAGATGGCAATGGTTGTGATACAAGGAATAGAGTAGGTGAGATGAGGCAGTGCATTGTAATAGGAAAAGTAAGGTAGAGGTAGGTAGGGTGAAAGAAAGGAAGGTGAAAGTATTAACTAAGAAAGCAGAATAAGAGATGAAATTGCTCAGGATATCTAGGAGGAGTTAGCCGCGGTGGTGCAGCAGTAGCATTGTCGCCTCACAGCAAGAGGTTCTCCCATTCGATTCTTGCCTGGAGCACCTTCTGTGTGGAGTCTGCATGTCCTCCCCATGGTTGAGTGGCATTCGAAAGACATGCATGAATGGTCATGCTTTCGTTGAAGGTTGGGCATCGAGCTGGCACCTCAACACCATGAAAATCTACTGCCAATCATTAGCAGACCAGAGTTCCGTTGTGGCGACCCCGAACCAGGAAAAGCCGAAGGAACAACATCTAGGAGGAGTTATGTAAAGGTTTTAGGATTTTGGGAAGTAGTGTGATAGTGTAGGAGGGTAGATGCAGAGGTTTTTTCAATGAGATAGTAGGTGTACTGTGTAATAAAGAGGTTGGGTACAGTGATTATTGGAAATTACTGAAGATGGTAGGCATAAGGGATGAGAATGCCTTGTGAAATGTAGGCCTTTTAAACAGAGTTGGTCTGTACAGTTGCAAAGTTTCTGAGCTGCTGCACAGTATGCAGCTATACTGAATTTAGCTTAGACGTTAATGTTTTTGTAGGAGGATTCAACACTGAGGAAGTTTGGATGAGGAGAAGGGTGCTATGGTCATTGCTTAAGCTACTGAGTTGAAATTTTACTAAAGAAGTTACAGATATGGATATTTGAACAACTAAGTTTAACTGTTGAGTAGATATGTTGTGTAGATGGTGGACTGGTAATATGAGCAAAGAAGTTGAGTTTATAAGGTCAGTAAATTGTAGAAGTGCATGTAAATTTAATGGGAGGAGTTTGATAGGTGGATAGTTTGAGGGAAGAGGACAGTATTAATTAAATGATCTGGAAGTGGCTTGAGATTGAGATGCAGCAGAGTAAAGCTGGCAGAAACTCACACATTAGTGTGAGACAATCAGTCTTGGCACAAGCAATTTGATGCATGGATTGCTTAAAATGGCTATTACAAAAGATAAGGTAAGAAAAAAAAAGTAAAATAATACCTGTTGTGGTCACTTTAAATAAAAAGCTAGATGTGATGCTAAACAGTGAAGAAGGAGATGGCCTTCCTAGATTTCATGACAACATACGCAGTAGAACATTATTCCTCCTCCTCCATTTGTGTCATTTCTGGGCTATGTCTGGGTAGGTGGTGACTCTAAAGAGCATCCCATTGTTCTTGTAAATTTGTACCATTCTGGGATAATTTCTACAGCATTGGAGAACTGAAGAGAGGAACATAGTCTTTCTTAATTCTATAGTTTTCTCTTTCTCTTTCAGTCTGATGGGAGCAGTTTGTGATAGAGGTCCAAAGAATAATTCCCTATCTAATGGGGCATTAAAAAGCAGTGCCTGTCATCCACAGCAAGGAATGCTCCTAATGATCAGCCCAGTAATAACATCTATGGATACTGCTTCTATAACATCACTCCCACATCTATGGCATGTCTCCCTACCTGCCCAGTGATCTGGAACTGACTAGTGATTTCTGCCTGAGTGATTCATTCACTTAGTCCCTCAAACTCTTGCAGAAATTCCACTAGACCCTGATACTTAATCATGTGGATTTGATGGTTTGCAGTCTGAATGTAGGTGCCACTGGTGTTTATGCTTTCTTCCTAAAGGGGTATATAAGCCTGCTTTTCTGGTTACTAGGAAGCATGTCATACTTTGGGGTCACTTCAGCTCCCCTAGTAGTGTCCAGTGGCATTCTGGCCAAAAATGACAATTGCATTTATGGAGGAATCTGTCAGGGTCCTGTACCCTTTAAAAATGGTTAAGCCTTTTTGTGGGAGGGGCTGGAAGGCTGCTTCCAAATATACTTCATCAAAGACATTTAGGAAGACTTCCCCTGTACTGCAGAGAGAGCTACAGGCTTAGGAGGCTCTAGTTCCATGAAGTTCTGGCATTTCTTTTGAGAAGCAAAGGCATCTATTATCTGTCATTTCAAAATAGTAATGGTATCCCTAAATGAAATGTCTTCTAGGAAAGTTACAGAAGAAACTGTGTACTTTCTATTTGTGTCATTATTTAGGGATATGTAAAAATGGGATATGTAAGCCAGCTCATTCTCCTCCTCCACCTACGAGTCAGTGGAGTCTGAGTTTCTCTGGGCAGGTATCTATAATTTCCTTTTTACTGAAGGAATTCCAGACACAGAGTGTTGGTCAGGGTATGGTTGTCTGCTTTGAATAAAGCTAAAAAAAATTCATGTGCATTCTAATGTTGGGAATGAAGGATATTCCCACATAAAGTCAGATGCTAAGATGTGGTCGGGATCCTAACTTTGGACGTAAAGATCTTGTATACCTGCTGACAGTCGCTGACTTTGGGAACTACTGAGGAGATGTAGCAAGGATCCAGCTTATTTTTGTGGATTCCCCCTTTTACTAATATGGTGGGGATATCACACTACCTTTCTGTAATTTAATAAAAGACACTGCATGTTGGGCATCTGGGGCCCATGTCCAACTCAGATGGTGTTGCTGTGGCTTTGGTCTAATAGGATTTTCTTGAGACAATGTAGGCCTTGACAGGTATAGTTCCAGAGGCTTCAGTAAAAGAATGATCAGAGTTTGAGACTGCAAAGGAGCTTCTACTAACATAATGTCCCTGGACCTAGAGAGTCTGTGAACCACATGGTTCTAGGTTTTTTTTCTGTTCTCTTTACAAATGCTCTTCTCCTTCTCAATATTTTTTCCTTTATTAGCAGGAAATCCACAGGTGCTAACAGCAGCTTCTCTCTAGTCATGCTGAATGTCTTAACTAGGGATGTTAGCCACTTTTTATCCTAATCCACCTGCACTGACATTTCTATCAAGATAGTATAAGCACTGCAAATGGTAGTCCCTATGGAAAATATGCATCCTAACAGTATACCTGTTTTCTTTCAGTGGAGAGGACATATCATACAGGCCTTGGTATATCAGAACACTGACCAGAGTATCCCAACCAATAAGCTTTTTATTACTATCACCAAAGGTACAAGAAAATGTCATCTGTGGGGTATTTATCATCTGAGTGTGACGTATCATGTGGAATAGGTCAATGCCAGACTAAAAATGCTCTCTTCATAAAATTGATATATATGCCCCTGGCAAAAAAGAACTAAAGACCTTTATACAAATATATGCAGAAATTCCCAGTTCTGAGAAGTCAGGCCTAATATCAAACTCATTCTATGGCAGAGATCTTTTCTCACATGGCTGCGACACTGAAACACACAAAGAATATTAAATATTACTCCATGCTGAATAATTTTAGAAAGTACTGTATTATTTATTTATCTATTTGCATTTGTTTATTGTGAGGTCTACTGGGCCAGGGTGAGCTCATTTTCAGTAGAGACCCAGGTTGAAAAGCTCCAAAAACAAACATGGTAGAGCTACAGAATCAAAATACAGAAATCAAGCAGTGTACAGAGCACTACATTACATAATAGGTGATGCAATAAAACAGAAAATACTAGAAGTTAAGTATGCAAGCCAAACAAGAACACAGTTGATGACTGGATAATAGTGAATGTGTGAACAATACTGTATTGCACTTTTGCAGTAGAGAGGGAATGATAGAGAGCAGCAGATTAAAGAGACTGAAAGTAAGTTATAGCCTTAGAGCTATTGCTATATAGGCATCAAGAATGAATAGAGCATATGGTAGGTAACTGATATAGTAGATTATGTGTGTACATACACTCTATCAAGTCTCTTGCAAAAGATTACATCCTCCAATTTGTGACTCTTTCTTTTTAAAGTACTATAAAACACATTTCTATTGCTTCTGTAAGGCAGTTTGCTGCATGAGGTAATCCTTACCCTGCTTTCAGCAGAAATGTAGCGGGGGCAGTTTCTTCAACTAAATGTAATTAGGATAATAAAATAATGGCTTGTAACCCATGTTCCCTTGAAATGAATAACAGTCACCATATCAAATAATTGCTTAATTTTATCTTTTGCTTAAAGATTGCTTAATCCTCTCTATCATGTTTGAAACTCTGACAGACACATAGCATTTCAAGACCACTCTACTTTTGAAGTTTTACCCTGGGATTCACAAAAATATTTCTATCTCTGCCTGCACTAATGGGTCAATGCAGTTGTGTCAAATAGCACAACAATGAGAATCTTTGATTCAGAGACATGATAAAGCCACAGAAAGAAACATCTCATTACCATGTCTTTGAACTGAACACTGCATTGTCAGACATGATAGTGCTAGTGTGGGCCCAACTAGCCTATGCACTGTGGTAGCATAAGTACCACCCTATACACTTACACATCACCCTCGCCCACACCCACACACCTACATGCATCCACACAGACTCACACCACACTCACCCACACATACCTCTCAACTGTACAGATTTTCACAGACTATCCAGATTTTTTGCCTCAAATTTGTGGTATTTTTCATCAAATTGTGTTTTTTTTCTGGAAAATAAGTGGCACATCATTAAAGACTGAACTCAGAAAACAGTGACAGGCATTTGAGTTTCAGACTTCATACCCTTCAGAAAATCCCTATCACAAAACCTGTTATTCTATCCAGTGTTCTAAGTTTGTAAGAGTAATATTTAAAAATTGTCCCTATTTTTGAGCCTTTGCCCCCCCCCCCATTATTAATGGCTTTGTCCAGATTTCTGGCTCTAAGAGGTTGAGAGGTATAACACTCACCCTCACGTCCACACACACACACACACACACACACACACACACAGACACACACACACTCTCATACCCACACACCCATACACTCACACCCACAAAAGCACACTCTC